>NC_092499.1:81054166-81361000 GCF_047511675.1 Marmota flaviventris | reverse complement strand
CTCAAAACCAGTCTTTAAGTGTTTAAAATAAAAGTCACCCTAGTATTTGTTAGGTCCTTAGGCCAAAGTAACTCCATTTTGAGAATCACCACCTGTCCACCCAGGCAGAACCATCCCATTAGAGCCAACCTGAAAGAGTCCCTCACTACCAAAACCACAGCCAAGAAATCAAGTAACAATCTCAAAATCAAACAGACTATTTTTTAACTACTCCATTGTACTTGACTATGTAGTTTGGCGGGCTGCCTCACATTGCAGAAGGACAGCCTGGAAGATATTCTCAGTCAATGAACTTTTCCTTGAACTCAGAGATGTGTCAGCTACCCTAACAGTACTGAAGAAGGAAGCAGATGATTGCAAAACAAAATTCAATCTAAAAGAAACAGTCATGTCTTTCCCCAGTCCACATTGGATCATAACTGAAAACTATTCTTAGTGGAAAATTAACGTCTCTTTAGATAAATTGAACCTCTTATCCATCTTCTGTTATTCATTCATTTATTTTTGTTCATTCACAAGAAAATTGTAGAATTCCACTTCCCTGAGCTGCTAAACACATCAACTTCTTTCTAGCAGGAAGACTATGGCTTAATCAAGTTACAGGAAAGGACTTCTTCCTTTGATGATTCAGTTTCTTAGTTTGGGAGAAAATTTGATATACATACACAGAAAAGTCGTATGTTTTAAGCTGTGGTCTAAATCATAATGAACGGTCATTTATTAAAACCTTAGTTCCAGTAAAGGAAAAGTTTACAGAAAGAATAATTTATTGGTGTATTGAAATTTATTTTGTTGCAAAGAAATAGTGAATTAGAAAACACAATCCATTAAAACACGTTAGTGATTTAAATTTAACACATAAGACAAACTTACAGACAAATTACAAATTAAGACAAAGAGGAGAATGAAAAAAATACAAATAAATAATAAGACGTGCCTTAAGCCCAGCAAACAAGAATTTCTTTCCCCTTTACCTGCTTTGCGTTTGGGGAATATAATTAGCCACTGGCTATCAGAATGCAGAGTTGGCTAGAAATTACCTAAGGTGAGATTTTAAAAAAAGAGGTTTATGATAATGCAAAAAAGACACTGCTTTTTGATAACTGATAGGGTATCTACCATGTGCCATTTTTTGTTTTTGTTGTTGCCTATATGTTGAAAACATCTACCCTGAACACTATTTTAAACCAGTACATTCTTTTGGCTTTGCTATTCTTTTTCTTACCAATTGAATTTTAATTCCTATTATATGAGAATTGATTTGTAGATACTAAAGTTCAAACTTTTAAATGATAAGATGGAAATTTTTCCCCTCATAAATGTACCTAAAATTATCACATTTATCAATTATCAAATATTT
Organism: Marmota flaviventris; assembly: GCF_047511675.1. Lineage (NCBI taxonomy): Eukaryota > Metazoa > Chordata > Mammalia > Rodentia > Sciuridae > Marmota > Marmota flaviventris. The sequence continues at coordinate 81,359,640 of NC_092499.1, read as the reverse complement.
TTCTCAAAGTTAAATTTTCCTTTATACACTTTGCAATCAGTATCAGTAGATACAATAACTATTCTTATATCTATGATCAAGTATTAGTTATGAAATAAAGATAAACAATTTAAAAGACATGGTCTAGGGCCAAATTGAAATAGGGAACAATAAAGGGGTAAAAAGGGAAGATATGTAAGCTTGATTTCCAGGTATTGGACATCACCCTGGAAATGGTCTGTTAGATTTTTTTTAAGAACTTTAGATTTTTATTTACCTTTAGAAGGCTTTATTGTACAGTTTCAATAAATTTACTATCATTTAACAGATTCAGTATATGAAGAAGAGCCTGCTCACCTCCCTTTTTCACTTATCCACTTAAGAAGACAGAGCTGATTAAAATCAAAGGTTACTATCTCTAATCCCTCCCATTAAAATTCCTTTATTCATAATTTTTATTAAACAAGAGGATTTACTATTTACATATTCTGGAGTCTTCACCTGTATTCAATCTCAGTATTAAACTTGCCACCTTTAATTCATAGAACTTCTTCATAAAGGTCTATCTTCAGTAGACACAGTTCTTTTTGACTCCACAATAGCTATATAGACTGACACTTCTGTCTGAAAATCTCTTCCTCTCTCTAATGTCCTATTATGCAATTTTCTTAATTTTTATATCCTTGGTTTAAATATCTCATTCTCACAGTGGTTTTCTGAGATCACTATGACAAACATAGATTTCAAACCCAATTCAACCTTGTAATCCTCTCTGGGACAGGAACTAGACAAATATCACAAACAATGTATTATATTGCTTGAAACAGACTCTGGTTCTTAGTAACTATAAAAAAGGTTTCTTTGCAAACACTTCAATTAATAATTAATTGAACAACACTTGTTATTTAGTATAAAAAATATATTGACACAGAAAAAGTTTTAGTTATTATTACTGCCATTGATTTTGAATTTTAGGAAATGAATTCAGAGCACAAAGAAGTGTTTGAAAATATTTTCCTAATTTTTATACCATTAGTATAATTACACTGTTGAGGCCATAGAATTGAAGGAAGTTTTTATAAATTCTAATTTAATACCACTAAGAAACCTTCATAATATTTATATATAATGGAAGATATTTTTAAGAACATTAAGTTAAAGAACACAATGGTAGAAGTAAAAATTTGACACCATCTTTGATATTCTTACTAAAAGTAAATAGTTTGCAGTTTCATTAACCAAAATATTACAAAGATTTTATAAGGAAACAAAGTGTTTACATATTTTTGATAACTTAAGACTCATGTTATAAAATGTCTGTTTTTCCAGGAACTGATCTCTGTTATGAACATTTTAAATCAAAACATTTAAAGTACCTTAATATATAGAATATGGCAGGAATTTAACTGACATCATGTAGTATTTTTATTTCAGCCACTTGATTAAGTACTTAAGACTCAAGTTTCTAAAATAGTAGAAGGCAGACAAATAAGCAAGAACACGAACAATATCTAAGAGAAAACACAGGAACCAATCTGTTGACTGCTCAGTCTCTTAATGGCTGCCTTCATCTCCTGATTCCTCAAAGTATAAATAATTGGATTAAGAAAGGGGGTGATTATAGAGTAAAACACAGACAGAAACTTATCTACAGAATAACTATTGAATGGAAAAGCATAGATGAAGATAGCTGGGCCAAAGAAGAGGGTCACTACAGTGATGTGAGCCGAGAGTGTGGACACAGCCTTGGAGGAGGCCCTGGAGGAGTGCTGCCAGAGGGTGACAAACATGATGATGTAGGATATGACCAAGAGGATGAAGCACACCAGGGACAGGAGCCCACTGTCTGCAATCACCAGGAGCTCCAGGATATAGGTGTCAGTGCAGGCCAGCTTGATGACCAGAGGGAGGTCACAGAAGATGCTGTCCACAACATTGGGACCACAGAAAGGTAAACCCACCGTGAAAACCATTTGGCTTGTGGTATGAATGAATCCAACTGCCCATGACAGCACCAGAAGCCCAATGAGCATCCTGCAGTTCATGATGGTCTGGTAGTGCAAGGGCTTGCATATGGCCACATACCTGTCAATGGCCATCGCTATCAAGAGAGACATCTCACCACCCCCAAAGAAGTGCATAAAGTACATCTGGACCATGCAGCCCCACAATGAGATGGTTTTGCGTTTTCTAAGGAAGTCTGCAATCACTTTGGGAGTTCCAACAGAGGAAAGACATAGGTCAAAAAATGATAGATTTGCCAGAAGGAAGTACATTGGTGAGTGAAGATGGTTATCAAATATCACAGAGATTACAATGAGGAGGTTCCCCACTACAATGGCTACATAGACAAGAAAGAAGATAACAAAAAAGAATATTTGAATTTCTTGGGAATGAGAAAGTCCAAGCAGGATAAACTCAGAAATACTTGTGTTTTTACTTAGGATATCCATATATCTACTTTTGTGAGTCTGTCAGAAGTTGTCTAAAAGAAAAGAGAACACAGAAATTCACAGAGAAAAATAAGGCAGTGTTCCTATTCAATACTTCTGCATTTCAGTTTATTATTTATTCAGAGCATCAACCCTTAAGTCTGTCTTCATATTTGGCTCCAGATCAGACCGTGGTTGAATTCTTAGTTTATTATGAACATAAAGAAGGACTTTGAAAATGAATAATGAAGTACATTTTTATCTTTGAGTTTTGCAGAAGTTCATTGACTGAAACATTCATATCCTATCTTCAGTATGCACTAAAAAGTTTCGTCATTGTCACATTAAAAAGCAGTGTTCAAACAAAATATGCATTGTATATTACTGAAAGGAAGTATATGAGAGAATACTCATATCATTAATGTAATGTTTAATGTTAATACAGTTACATTGTTAATTGAAATTAAAGTCAGTATGTCAAGAAAGAGGTTTTAGATTGGAATGATTCCTATTGCCTCTGTAACATTAATGTTATTCAGCTTATTTATCCAACAAAATAATTGCTTGCAAGTGTTTTACAAAACTGGATTCAAAATCTGAATGTGATATTTCTATATAGTGCATGAGTCTTCATACATCAACCATACACAGAACTTTCAAAATCACCTCCATAAGATTAGGATGTACCAAAGTTCACCATTATTATGTTACTCAACTTTTCTCAAAGAATTTGAGAAAAAAAATAAGAGAGATGAACCATTAATTTTTGTTTATTAAAAGAAAAAAAAAGACAATACCACAAAAATGTAGATGCACTCTATGTACAGTGTCATGAAAGTTATTGTCCCCTTTGGATCATTGTTTCTTCTCAATTATTTTCAAAAAGGCTTATTTAAACTTAAGATTTTTGAGGATGAATTAAATCAAAGACATTGTGACACTGACTGAGGCGGACTCAGCTAAGTGAATTTAAAAAATGAAAAAGGGCTTACATTTAATGAGGTCAGAACTTGATCTACTTTAAGCCATAAAGTGCAGAGCCTCCCCTTTCCCTTGATGTAGGGCTGCAGTGCAATTCTTATTAGAGGCCTGCGAATTATTTCTAGAACTTTTCTTGTGTGTATCAGAATCTTATAACCAGAGCCAATAATGATTATTAAGAAAGAAAATTAGATACGTGGGAATGTTTTTTTTTTTTTTTTTTTGTAAATTTTAACCTGTAAGTCACATGATTTAAATGTGAAAATACAGTGTGTGTCTAGCTAACCACACAAAGCATGCAATTACATACCTTCCCTTGCATAGCTAGCATTAAGGCAAATATCTTATCAGAAGTGTCCCAAATACCAACCATTATATTTGACTCCATCTTCCAGAGTTATGTAAAAATTAAATGAGCAGAATTTGAAAGTGGAAACGTCTGATTATTCTCACTGGCCACCAGGACTTGTTGATTGTGCTTGTACTCTTGCAGTAAGACTATCAGGTGAAGTTATTTCCTCTGGACAGTCTATATTTCTAGGAGGTATTAAATAATATACTTGCAGGAGCACGTGAACCTCCAAACTATTGATTGTTTTCCAGTTGAATTAGTGTTTAAATATTTACCCATTTTTAGACTGTTTCTTAGAGATGTTAGATTTTCTCTTATGTCATTCCTCTTAAATTCTAATGAATATAACAATAGTATCATGTGTGGTAACATGTTGTGACTATCTAAGCTATGGATCAGGTATTTTATGCTTGCAGTCTTGTTATTTATCCACTTTTAAAAATTACTGCATGCCTTAAAGAGAGTAGGTAAAGATTCTTATATCATGTGATAATATAAAACCATTCTATCTGATCAGTGTGGGCAAACAATTTAAACGCAACATCTCTTTTTTAAACATGACTTATTCAGCTAGGAGTATTAAATTAATTTCTTAGCATCCAATATAAGATGTATTTTTAATATTTTTTCAATTTGAAACAAAGTCAAATTTATTTCCATTTAGTTAGCTCTTTTCAATCCCCTCATTCTTTTAGAAATTTGGCATTTGTATTTATTATTTAGATACACATTCCATTTGTAACTTCAAAAACTGTGGCGTATGTAGTTTAAAGGTAGGGTAATGTGTCAGAGTCAGGAAACCTACCAGGTTGCCCATGGACTTTGGAAGTAACAACTTTATGAAATCCTGAAATGCTTAGTCTTCATCATCCAGTGAACTTGTCTGCTCTGGATTGAAAAGAGTACAGTATTTAAAAGTATCCATTGGTAAGGGACATATAGGAGAAAACAAATTTGATAGTTATTAGATCCCTCAGAGACTAGTGGTAAAAATACACTAGGGATTTTTAAAATATCCTTTTGCCATTTCATAAAATGTGATTATATTTTGTGGTGAGAACACTTAAAATACAGTCAGTAAGAAATTTTTAAGATCATAATATAAATTTTTAACTATGGTCTCCTTGATGTATAATAAACTTTTAAAAATTTATTCCTATTTTATAACAACATTCTGTGCTCTTTAATTAAACTATCTTCATCTCAGCCTCTAGTAACCACTTTCTACTCTATATTTCTATTTGGTTGACTTTTTTCTTTCCACATATAAGTGAGATCATGTGGTATTTGTCTTGCTATGCCTGACTTATCACATTTAACATGATATCTTCCAGGTTCATCCATGTTGTAACAAATGACAAAATTTCACCCATTTTAATTCTAAATATTATTTCACTGTGCATATATACCCACATTTCTTTATTCATTTGTTGATAAACACTGATGTTGATTCTGTATCTTGGCTATTGTGAATAGTGCCAAATACACATGGGAGGGCAGAAAAATCTTCAGATATTGTTCTTTGAATACATAGTCAGTAGATAGGTAACTGGACTATGTGCAGCTCTATTTTGAATTTTGAGAAAACCCCCATACTTTTTTCCCATTTAGGTTTACTAATTTACATGCCCTCAGTATTTTCCATTAATTGTGAATGAGTTCCCTTTTCTCCACGTTACTCTCATCTTTTTGATAGCAGCCTTTGTAACAGGTGTGAGGAGACATCTCATTTGAGTGAATCCTGATGACTAATGATAAAGGAGATTTTTCATATACATTGGCTATTATTTTTATACTTCTTTTGAGAAATTTCTACTCAGATCTACTGCCAATTTTTGAACTATTTTTTTCTTAACATTGAGTTGTTTGAGATTTTTATATATTGTATCAGATGTGTATGTGTTGCTAATATTTTCTCACACTCTAGAATGTTTTCTTACTTGAATTCTTTGCTTTGCAGAATCTTTTAATTTGGATCAATCCTTTCTATTTCTGTTTTTTTTTTCTGTTTGTTTTCCTGTGGTCATATTCAAAAAATATTGGCCAGAGTGATATCATAGCATTTTCTTTATTTCTGTGTTCTAGAAGTTTTAAAGGTTCAGCTATTGCCTCTGTAAAGACAGTGACTCACTATTTAAATATTTCTTGATTAATGAGTGTTTAAGTACTTACCCATTTTTTTTTAATGTTTTCAGGAAGATTAAATTTTCTCATCTATTGCTCCTCTTGAGTTCTAAGGATTGTAATGAGATCATCAGTATTTTATTGTGGTAACATTCTGTGATTTTCTAATGTATTTTATCCTTACAGTCTTATTATTTATCTATCTTTAAAAAAAGGCAGCCTAAAAGAAACTTTTATTTATATTATATAATATAACATTATAATTAATTTTTAATAAATTGACAATAATTTAGGAAATAATGCAACATATCTTTCTACAAATCTCTGGTCTCAACATTTTCATCAAACAATCAATACATTTTTTTTTATCTGTGTTTCTTTAAACAAAAGAGACTTCTATTTTAAAATGACCTCACTGCCACCAGCATCACTCCTGATTGAATGAAGCTTAACTAACACAAGCATTGGTCCCTAAGGCATATCACAGGATCATTGTGTTTTGGAATGTACTTAGCACTCTGATGGGGGCTCTTTAAACAGCAGAATCACCAACAACAACTGTAAATACATGGAAAACAGTGCTGTGAACAGACTGTGAAAAGGACACTTGTTACAGGAAGAGAGCTGAAAGAAAACTCAGTGTCACTTTGTGCCACCTTAGCTGGGAGTGCACACACAGGGTGATTCAAGGATTTTTGTTTTTGTTTCTGTTGTTCTCTGCATGTCCTCAAATCACTCCAAAAGCATAACAGATGTTGACTTGGGGTTTCAGATAAATTTCCTGAGTAGGCAAATAAACAAATATGGAACCCATGAACAACAAACAACAACTGTATTTATTTTATTTCAAACTTTCCTTTTATTTCAACTTTTTTCTACCTATTAATTAAATATGGAAAGCATTCATGCTTGAAGTTTAGCAATTCCAGAATTTAAATGAAGCTTTTAATGTTTATTTTTTGTAGTATATTTACTTTTCTGTTTTTTTCTTATTTCATAAACTCTTTCTTTCTCCTTTCTAGCTGTTTTCAGCCAAATAATCCTTTTTCAAAACTTATCTTGAATTTTACAGTTAGAAGACTTCTTATTAGTATTTCACAGGATTTCATAAAGATTAAACATATATCCAGAGATTCTACTCAAAGTATTAGTTTTACCAAATATTTTAATATATTAGAATCATAGAACACTTAAATTCCTTGTTTATTGTTTCTTTCATTGATATGACTCTTGTCATGTGCACATACAGACACACAATATGTATATTATGTATAATTACATATATGCTGTATGTATGTACTGTACATATGTATAATAAAACCTTTAAAATACACTACAGTTTGTACAGTCAATAGTCAGTCTGTACTTATTTACATGTATCAACTTGACAGTTAACGTATTCTTTATTCTTTCATTTAATTTATTGTTTCCTTTCAGGATTAGGGTCTCTTTATTGAAGAACTACTCCCAATACTGATTTAGTACAAATTTTCAGAAAACAGATTTTCTGTGTAAAAAATGTCTTTCTCTTAACTTAAATGGTTTTCTTTTTCTAATAACAATAATTTGACTTATTTTGTCATCTTTCGGCAATTTCAAGGTATCATTGTACTCTGATTTACATGTTTGTTTTATGGGGAAAAGCTGTCCTTACTGTTTATTCTTTCAAGTCAATATGTGCTTCCTTCTATCAGTGGCTTCTAAGAGTCTCTGTATCATTGACTTTTATCTGCTTTACATTCATGCATTTGGGTCTTCTTTTTCAAAACTTTATTCTGCTTATGGACCAAAGACTTGTGGTCCATGTGGTCCATGGTGATGCCCTTTATCACTTTGTAGAAGTTCTCTGCAAATATTGCATCTTTCCCATTTTCTCTTTTTCCCACACTACTTGGGTGTCAACTATACATAGGTAGGACATTTCCATTGTATCTTACATATTTCTAATACCCTTTCCTTATTTTCCTTTTTATCCAATTTGCATTTCATTTGAAATTTTTTATTCACTTTATTTCTAGATAACTTTTTTGTAGTTTCCTGTGTTTAATCAGTTTTAAAGTTGTGATGAATATATATATATATATAACTTGATTCCAAGTTCATAGGCTGCTTTTACCACCCATTCAACTCTTTCAAATATAGGATACTTGGCATTACCCTCATCCAAGCAAACAAATAAACAAAGAAATTGAAGTGGTTTAGTCATCTATAACTAAATAAAGATTAACACACCAAATAGCCAACATAATTACATTCAGGATGAAATCATTTGAAGGGAACTCAAATTTTTCTCCAAGATTAACACAACAGTGAGGGAAATCACAACACTTTTCAAATTTAGAAAAAAAATAACTAATTAAGGCTCTAATAAAATTACTTAACAGTATGAATTTTTTCTACTTAATGAAATTTTATTTCCCATATTCCTCCAGAGTCTTGAGGCTTTTTCCTTAAGGCAAGTAGAAAACATTAATACTCTCCAGTTTAATGCCTTTTATGACCTCATTTGAGGTTTAAATGGCATGAACTTTTTTTCATTCCTTGAAATACTTCAGGAGATTTTTACCTGCCAAACTCTTTTCTTTTCGATTCTTGCCACTTTCAAATGCTTCAACTCCACTAAGCTACATTGTTGTTGTGGTCTTCAAATGTATCAAACTTATAAAATTGTGGATCCTTGTATTAGTCATCCTTTCTGCCTAGAATATCTCAGGTAATTGTGTGGTTACTTCTTTCAGATCATCTTGTATCAGCTGAATCCCAAGGACCAGCTGGTTTGTGTCAGAATACCTTATTGACAATCAAAAGCAAGGTATTTAACACCTCCCCAGTCAATCTACAGTGTAGCACTGCTGTTAACATTTTTTTCTTATTTAAAAGTTTCACCTGTATTTATTCACTTGAATATAATCCTAGGACACCTGGATGTTGTTTATCTCCTTCATATGCCACACAGCCCCAAAATTGAAAGTGATTGAAAACAGTATGTTTACCTAATGAATCATTGTTCAGTGCATAAATAAATCATTTATTTCATTTTTATTGGACTTTCTCCGCTGTTGATTTACTCATGTTTCTACTCCATTTAGAACACTCTGTGCTGAAATAACAGCTTTATCATGGAGGCTTTCACTTCCTGATTGTGAAGTGTATAAATTACAGGGTTCAGCAAAGGGAAGATGAGTGTATGGAAGAGAGAAAACACTTTGTCAGCTGGGAAAACCCAGAAGGGGTGGGTGTAGATAAAAATAGCAGGTCCAAACATGAGGAACACAATGATAATGTGGGTGGTGCAAGTGGAGATAGCCTTGCTCTTCCCTTCTGAGGAGTGTCCCTTTACTCTGCAGAGGATGACAAAAGGCTCAGGAAGCACAGCAGGGTGAGCAGGCCACTGTTGGAGACCATCAGGAGCTCCACCACAAAGGTGTCAGTGCAGGCCAGCTTGATGACCTGTGGCACATCACAGAAGAAGTTGTCCAGCTGGTTTGGGCCACAGAAGGGCAAGTGCAGGATAAGGGCCACTTGCACAATGGAGTGGGCAAAACCCCCAAGCCACAGAGCCAACAGCAATGCATAGCAGACCCTGGGGCTCATGACTGTTGCATAGTGTAGAGGCCGACATATGGCAATGTAGCGGTCAAAGGCCATGATAACAAGGAGGAACATCTCTCCTACACCAAGGAAGTGCAAGAAAAACAGCTGGGTGATGCAGCAACTGTAGGAAATTACTTTCTTCTCAGAGAAGAAGTCCACCAGCATCCTGGGAGACACAATGAAGGAGTAGGAGGCATCCAGGAAGGCCAAGTTTCCCAAGAAGAAATAGAGGGGAGCATTAAGTCCAGGATCTGATCTTATAGTAAGAATGATAAGAACATTGCCAGGGAGGATTATGAGGTATAACATTGAGACTAGCACAAAGAGCAGGATTTGGGCATCTTGAGATTGGGTCAAAACAAGGAGGATGAATTCTGTTACCACTGTGCTGTTTCCTCCGTCCATCGCTTCCTAATCTGGAGAATCACAAAAAGCAAATTGTTACCTGTTATGACCAACCTTTTTCTGCTCAATAGATCCTCTCCTAGTAAAAATAATATTTGCTACATCCGAAATTAGCATAGCTGAAAGCAACTTATGCCCTATAATTCCCCTGAACCCTGAGTTCACCCTTCTTTCATTCTACTCATTCCTCACCAAGACTTTGGTTTTCTAACTACACTTTCATTCCATTTAACCATGAATTTCTATATAACTGTGCTTCTGTAGGACTCGAGGCTATTTTGCTTACAATGTCTTAAGAATTTATTCACTAACACACAACATAAACTTTAGCAAGATTCTCTGTTTTGGGGTTATTGATGACTAATCTTTGTTGTTAATGGTAATTCACTGTTTCTGATTGTCAGAATATGGGCAAAGTGTGGGTCCCTGCTTCTTATTGACACATAACAAAGTGCTTTTTCAAGTCCTACAGAAGCCCAAGTCCCTGCTTGTTATCTTTCTGTTTGTTTTCTGAATTGCAATGATAATTCTGATGTCATGCTCTGCATAGATAGCCTTATGAATTCTCAATCTAAACTGGTCATCAGGTTCTTAAAACAAGATCTGTACCTTTGGCTTGACTTAGAAGTATTACCCTGGTTATATACATGACCAGGTGCCGATCCTGTTTAGGCACTATATCCTGTTCCTAAATTCTAATTAGTAATCCTTTATTTGCTTACCATATACCTAAAATCTTCTTCTCTGAATGCCAGAATGGTAGCCAAATAATATCCTTCTCACAGATATTTTTTAATAATAAAAAAAAGGAATTTGACTATCCTAAGTAATATAATTAAAACAGAGTGCATTGGTATTGGCCATATACAACATATAATATATTCATTTAGGAGACAATTAAATTAAATTGCAGTTAACTTTTTTTCTGCAATGTATTTCCTTCTTTGTTATCATTAGCAAGTGATTAAATGAGTGTATATACCTCTGTCAAAACTAATTAGGAAAGTATTGGTATTTCATTAACTGACAATATTTCATCAAGGCATTAAATGACAAATCATGACTTTGTTTGACTTAATAATTCCCATTTTTGCCAGGTGAGGTGGTGCATGCCTGTAATCCAAAAAGCTTAGGAGGCTGAGACAGGACAATTGTGAGTTCACAGCCAGCTCAGCACTGTGAGGCACTAAGCAAATCATTGTGTCTCTAACTAATACACAAAATAGTGCTAGGGATGTCACTCAGTGGTCGAGTACCCCTGAGTTCAATTCCAGTACCAAAAAATAAGTCACATTTTCTGTCTAAATCTTTGTCTAAATAAGAGTTGCAATCATGTTGGAGAAATTGAGACATAATATTTAGTCTCTATACTAGTCTCTAATGTAGAAAGTATTCATTCTAGGATGGAGGGTAGCAAGGTAATCTGTTGGAGTGCTGAAATCAGTGGAATTTCTCTCTTTTACTACAGATGTTTTTAAAAATCATGTATTTGTGTTAGTCTAATATAAAAACATTTTACAAATACATAATTAATACTTTGAGACTACATAGTTCACTGTTGTAGTGGATTATATGGAAGAGAAATGACTACTGATTAGAACCAATTCTGCAATGTGAAATATACAGATGCTGGTTTGATTTTTAGTTACATGTAATACTTTTCAAAAGTGCTGTGAAATAGACAAATACAATTTGGCCAAAAAGAAAAGAAAAGAAAAGCAGTAAAATATTGATTGATACATGTTACAATAGGAAGGAACCTCAAAAACACTATACTGTATGAAAGAAAAAAGACAGCACAAAACAGTTGTGTAAAATATCCAGACAAGGAAACTGTTAGAGGCTGATAGGTACAGTAGAAATTTACATAATGTACATGAGGATATATTTATCCTGATGAAAAGGTTTTAGAGTTATATCATGCTGATTCTTGCACAGTAGCTGTGCAAGAATGTTATATTGTTATAGAATAAATAGTTAAAATACAGGAGCTCATTTTGATGAATGCACAAATACATAGTCCCACATGCATCAGCACAAACATACTGAGTCTAAGAGATCTGAAATTTAACAAAATGTCTTTGATGTCCTTAGAAGTAGCTGGAGAGCTCCTTTCTCTGAACCCACTTAACCCAGTTGACCTCCATATCCATACTTTCTACTGTCTGCAGAATCTGCTCCCAGGACAGTGAGCCTTGGAGCTCCCCTCCTGTAATTACACATGGTGCATCCACTGCTCCCCTGGGTTGGGCTCCTGTGCTACTTCAGGTTCAGGATGTCAAGACACAGGTAGCACCTGATAGTCACAGTTTCTCTCACTCTTCCTTTTTCATTTTCTACTGTGTCTATTCCCTGTCACCCAACAGATGGAATTCCATATCACCCCAAGTCTTTGATTCACTTCCTGCCCTCTTCTAGTCTCATTTCTGTACTCTGTTCCAGACAGTCTCAAATTGTGCTCATTACAGAGACTGAGGACAGCTGTGTCTGAGATGGACATTCCTCTGCACAAAAAGAGTTCCTGCACAAGAGGGTGTCACAGGTTCAAGTGAGTATTCAGGCAGGGAAGACAAAGAAATGCTGTTAGTGTAGGCTAAAGAGGAGCCCAAAGGCTTTCACCACCTCTAGCCTTCCGTGTCATTTTACCTGACACAAAATCCTCTGGCATTGAAGATGCACAGGCAGAGCATGTCAGCTGGATATGCATACCTGTTGCATGCTTGTGAAGTCAATGAAGTTTGTCTTGAGACTCTGCCTACATTTTCTGACTGATTGGGATTTCTTATTCCTTTTTCCACTTTACCTTTGTTTCTGGGGGTGGGAAGGTTGGAATCAGTCATTTGTATTACACCCAAATTAATATCCAAATAATTAATCTCCAAAAGTTCTTGGCATTCCCCCTTATTTTAATCTCTTTCAAATAAGGAATTAAATATAAAATGGGCTTCATTTCAGTTTCAGGGTAGAAAGTGCTCACCTTTAATCTATTTCTGCAGAATTTTTCTCTTCTCATAAATTTGAAGGCAGCAGATGTCCCAGATAAATGCATGATTTTTTTGCATTTATTTTTTCTATTTCAAGTACAAAAGATGAAAATTTCACTTTGTCAGGAATCCAATCCTACCCTCAAACAGCTATCCTCTTCCACCTACTGAAGGGGAAGTTCAAAGAACATTCTAAATAGTTTCTTTAAATATGGTCTCATGTTTGTATATCATAGATTCCAAAATATGCACTTCTAATTTATGATGCAATACAGAATGTGCTCTGGGTTTTATAACAACTTTCATCCATTAGAGTACTACCAGTGGGAATTAGTGGAATGCCATCTAGAAGCATACAAGGAAAATCATAAGAATATGTTTAATATTAAATAATCAAAGTATGTGCCCATTAAGGTTCCCACATTTATGTTTTCACTTTTATTTTTGTAATTAGTGTCTAATTATATACAAATAGTAGGTTTCATTATGGTGTATTTCTACACGCACATAACATACTGTGGTAAATTTCATTTCTTAGTACCTGTCCTTTCCCTGTACTCATCCCTCTGATCACCTTCTTCTCTACTAGTCTGTCTGATTTTGTTGTAATCTCTTTTTCTCATTGTTGTTTCTCTCCAGAATCCACATATGAGAGATTACATTTGACCCTTGATTTTGAGTCTGCATCATTTCACTCAACATTATGATCTCTAGTTCCATCCATTTTCCTCTAAATGACATAATTTTGTTCTTTATAACTAAATAAAACGCTATTGTGTATATACACCATATTTTCTTCATCTCTTCATGTGTTGATGGATATCTAGGCTTGTTCCATAACTTGACTATTTTGATTGTGCTGCTACAAGAACAGGATTACACGTATCTGTGTAATATTTGACAATTTGTTAGTGGCAGTGAAAATAGAATGTCAGATGTTAATCAGGCATAATGAAAGCAGTAAGCCTAGACAGGTTATTTTAGATATGTGACTCATATCTGGGATAAGAAGTCATAGATCTTATCTAGGAAGTTAAATAGTGGTCCTGAATCAATAATAAATATCATAGTATCTGCATATTTTTGGTGCAAAAGAGTAAGATGAAGAGAATACATTAGGTTTCTAATGAATTGTCAGAAATAACAAATTATGCTTATCTAAAGACCTTCATGGTGTCTTGGAGATCAATGCCTTTAGGTTTTTGTCCTCTCAAATAAAATAATAATCTATTGCACGTTTTGTATTGATAGTTATAGATTTTTTCTAAAAATGTGCTTGGTAACATTCCATTTCTCAATTAATGAAATGAAATAGAAGAAAATATTTAATCATTCAAAATTCTGCCTAGTTTTTCTTTTGTTTTAAATTTATTTTTTAGTTATAGTTGGACACAGTATCTTTATTTTAATTTTTTTTAAAATGTGGTGCTGAGGATGGAATCCAGGGCCTCACATGTGCTAGGTGAGCACTCTACCACTCAGCCACTACCCCATCACTGCCTAGTTTTTCTTATACATGAAAAATAACCATGGCGTTATTCTGAACCACATTAAAACTAAAATAAGGAACTTTAATTTTACAAAGTAAATACAATATTCAGTCAAGTATTCTTTCATTTAAATGTTTGTCAAGTTCAGACAGAAAGGAAATAGGAGATGATGAAAAGTGAATAAAAGAGGTAAAGGAAGGAAGATGATATTTGTAGGGATTTCTTTCCTATTAGAGTCTATGCTGCTAATAACTTTGAACATATATAAGTAATCTTGCATGAAAAATATATCTGTAGAGTAGATCCTCAGTAGTAAAAGTTAAACATATCAGAATCTGGAAAAGAAAGCACAGAAGAAACAAATAAACAAAAATACATATGAAAATATAGAAGCAAAGAGGAAAAGAAAGAGTGATGATGCCCAAAGAGATGGGTGAACTCAGAAAGTCATGATGACAGAAGGGAAGGAGCCTGAAGAGAGAGGGAGAGGGAGCCAGGGAGCATCCTTGGAAAGACAAAGTCTTTCACTTAATTTTGGATTTTTGTGGAGTTTTTCCTTTCCTTTTTTATATAATTACAGACTTTCTTTGGCTCCCATTTCTCAGTGTATAACATAGTACATTAGAATTAGTTAAAAGTAGTATCTTAAAGCTTTACTAGTCCAAAAGAATCTCTACCTCTGAGAAACTCTTTCATGTTAGGCAATTTTATAACATTATAAAGATATACTTTAGTGTGCATTCATGTGTAAGTTTTTAAAAATTACTTTTTAGAATTATTAATACTAATGATACACATTAGTGATACTTATTGTGATATTTCTATACATGAATATACATTGACTATTGATCATGTCCATCTCCTTTTCTACCCTCTCCCCTCATCCTTCTGCTTTCTTCCCTTTGCCTCCTTATCAATCACTAATTGTTTCTCTCCTGTTTTCAACTTTTTCTTCTCATGTTTCTACATGTGAGAGAAAGTATGCTCTACTTGTCTGTGTGCCTTGTTTTGTTTAACATGCTGCTCACTTGTTCCCATTCATTTTACTACAAATGATAGGATGTCCTTCTGCTTTATGGCTGAATCACAATCCCTGGCATAAAGACCACATTCCCTTTATCCATTCAGCTGTTGATGGGCCCATAGAATGATTGCATGTCTTATCTATTGTAAATAGTTTATGAACAGTATTGATATAAATGTGGGTCGGCCAGTATCTCTTACTACATTTCTTAAGGATATATACCTAGGAATTGAATAAATGGATCATATGGAAGTTCCATTTTTACATTTTTGATGAAGCTCTATACTCTTCCATTGCAGCTGTATTAACTCACATTCCAAGCAATAGTGTGTTGCTTTTTTCCCCCACATTCTTCAAAGCACCTATTATTTTCTATCTTGTTGTTGTTGTTGTTGTTCTTTTGATGGTAGCAATTCTACCTAGGATGAGATGGAATGTCATTTTACCTTTGACTTCAATTTCACTGATGGCTAAATATATTTATGTAACAAAGTATATATATATATATATATATATATATATATATATATATATATATACTTTGTTACATTCCATTTCTCAGTTAAGAAAATTAAATAGAAGAAAATATTTAATTATTCAAAATTCTGCATAGTTTTTCTTTTGTTTTAAATTCATATTTAGTTGTAGATGGACACAGTATCTTTATTTTAATTTTTTTTTAAATGTGGTGCTGAGGATAAACCCAGGTGCTCACACATGCTAAGTTAACACTCTATATAATTTGTACCAGGGATTGAACCCAGGGTCACTTGACCACTGAATCATATTGCCAGCCCTATTTCGTATTTGATTTAGAGACAGGGCTTCACTGAGTCGATTAGCATCTCACTTTTGCTTAGGCTGTATTTGAGATCCTCCTGCCTTAGGATCCTGAGCCTCAGGGATTACAGGTGTGCACCATTGCACTAGGATTTTTTTTTCATATAATTATTTACTGGCTGTTTTTATTTCTTATGAGAAGTGTCTACACAAGTCATTTGCCTATTTTTAACTAAAATGCTTATTTTATTGATGTTTGTGTTTCCTATGTTGTAGATATTAATTCTCTGTCAGAAAATTGTTGCCAAAGATTTTCCCCCATTTTTAAGTAGTCTCTTCTCTCTATAAATTATTCTCTTCATTGTGCTTCAGAAGCTTTTAAATTTGGTGTAATCCCACGTGTCACTTAACCAGTACATAAAAATATAACTTTGTACATATGAATGGAACACCAAGTAACATTGATAGATGTATATCTTCTGTAATGATTACATCAGGTGAAACAATTACCTCCTCAACCCTCATCTTTTCTGTGTGGAGAAAACTCATTACTTTTAAATGGGAGCTTTTTGATGACTTTGCTTTTACTTCCACTTTGAGTGAAAACATTGAACCTTGACCTTTTGAATCTGGTTTACTTCACTTAGCATTATATTCTGCAATTCCACCCTTTTGTTACCATTGGGATGTCCAGTAACAGTATAGGTCCTTGGTGTCTCATACAAAGAATTGAGTGAAACATGCGGAGGAAATAGATAGAAAGGGATGGCCCAAGCAAGATAGAGAGGCTCAAGGCCCCAAAGTTTGGAAATTAGGGTCACATATCCTGAACTCTGGAGTGGTCTATTTCCTATATGGTTGTGATTGAAGAACTAAAAATATTTTGTCCTATTGGTTATCTTATGATATCTGATTAGAATAATTTTCAATTTCCTCCCACCATTGGTTAGGTTAGAAAACCTAATTAGAATACTGCACATTTTACTTCTATTGGTCATGTTAAAATTTGAACTTGTGGGGGGCAGTTGTCATGGTCATAATTCCTCATTGATGGGAATTGTCATGGTGATGTCCTCAGTGGGAGGAGTTTTCATGGTAATGAGATTTATTATAAATAGGGACCAGACACTGTAAGTATTCTGACAGTGGAATTAGTCAGGGGAGCATTCCCCCAGTGAGCAAACTCCCAGCGGATAACTGGAGCCCTGATTCCCACAATCAGAATGCCCAGCCTCCTCCCTCTGAGGCAACTATGCAGGCCCTGCCTGGTTTCTTTAGCAAAGTCCTTGGAGAGAAGGGGCTCCATGTTTGTACTAACCTGGACCTTATGTCAGTTAGCTAGCACTTGGGTTAAAGAAATACTAATTAGAATATAGTCATGGTAATGGGAGGTATGTGTTCTTTGAGTTAACAAACTCCCAGGCCAGGAGGAACAGACACTTCACTTCTGCACTTCTCATTTACACTTCACTTCACTCTCTTTACTCCATCCTGTCTACTTACACTTTTGTATCTTTGATTGTTCTTTTTTTGTGCCTTCTCCACAGGTCTCCAGATAAGGGTGTTCCTTTGTAAGACACCTTTCCTTCTTTTGTCTAACACTTTGTCACCAACATCCTGATGTCCCTGAGCTCCTACCTAACCTTTTTCCCAACAAATGCTATAATTTCATTCTTTATGGTTGAATAAAACTCCATTGTGCATGTGTATCACATTTTCTTTATTCATTAATCTGTTGAACAGCGCCGGGGATGGTTCCAAACCTTTGCAGTTGTAAGTTGTATTGCTATAAACATTGATGTGCCTGTATCATATAGCATGCTGATTTAAGGTCTTCTCGATAAATACTAAGGAATGTGATAGCTAGGCTATATGGTGATTTTATTCCTAATCTTTGAAAAATTTCCATACAGCTCTTCAAAGTCATTGTAGTAATTTGTAGCCCCATCAACTTGTATGAGTATATCTTTTTCCCCATATCCTTACCAGTATTTATTATTACTTATATTATTGATTATTGTTCTTCTAACTAAATGTTGAACCATGATACAAAGAAAAGACCACTGTTTGATTTTTGCTTTAAATCAAATTAAAGCAAGCTTGTATTTGTGTACACAAAAGCTGGCCAGCAACTGTCTCTCCTGAAAACACCAGACTAGAGACCAGCACCCCAGCTCCCCAGGAAAAAGATTTTATAGCACAAAAAGTTGCAAAAGAGGGGTGTCTTGAAAAGTTACAGCTAAAAGGAATTTGACAAGCATAATATAAAGGCAGATAGTAGGTTAATGATCTAAATGGCATGATATTTCAAGGTAGGGAGTAAATTTAGATCCCAACATTAGAATTTCTAAGGGGACACTAGGTTTCAGACAGGGTTGTTATCTGGTCAGGGAGAGCCAGGCATGGCTGAGTTCAAGACATGGGCAGGAATTCCATACAAGTTTAGAAATCTCAGTAATTTATAGTAAAACAGAAATTAATTTTTCATGACTTTGTGATGAGATGGTTCTCAATCTTAAAATGGAATTAGGCTGGGTTCATCTTAAAACAAAATATGTACATGTGTGTGTGTGTGAAGAATAAAGTTCAGAAATGAAAGTTAAAGGTCAGCATTAGTGTGCATACCTGCATCTTCCTCTTATTTTTTTCTGAAATTTATCAGGTTTTAATTTATGTAAAATAAATGAACAATTCATATGAATATAATAAAAGTATAACAGGGGTCACTTGTTGCTTTGAAAGTTACATGCTTTTATTCTTTTTCCCAACTTTCTTCTCTCTGATCTTCTCCTGAGTAATGATGTCTTATTTGGCTCACAGTTCTGAAGTGGAGATGTGCAAGATCAGGCAGCTGCCTCTAGTGAGGTCCTTCTTATTTTGTGGGCTGTCTGCATGTGATATAGAACAAGATTTCTACCTTTTGTCTCTCTCCCTATTATTATAATGCAGTCATGGAGGCCCCACCCTCATGACCTGGTCTACCTACCTCCAAAAAGCCCCACTACAAAATACTATATAGCTTTGAGAATTAATTTCAACCTGAGTTAAGGAGACTACAAATACCCAGACCATCGCTGGCAGTTTACCTAAATATGAAATCCTTGGGTCAGGTGTTCTCCTCTAAAACTTGTCAAAGTTTTGCTTCAGTGCCACTTCCATTTTCTTAATGATAAATAATCATCTTCTGGAGCTATATATGGCTGACCAACTATATTCCTACCCAATTAGAACAATAGAGCTTACAAGTCTAATGAAGAACTTCTTTATCAGGGTGATTATTTTGTAATTTATATATTTCACATTTTTAATTTTAGTAAAATGAGTTATTTCAGTTTGTAATTTAAGAACCAGTAGCTGCAGTTAATTTTAATAAATATCACTTCCATCTTTTTCAGATATATAGCAAACAGACTCTTTTACTCAGGAAAGCAAATGAGGCATAAATGAGTCAAGTTGAATCGAATATTTTTGTAAAGTCAGAGAGTTTTTGATAGTGTAACAGAATGGGTGACTCAAAATCTTGTTTTATGTAATAATAAATTACTAATATTAAAAGCAGTTGATACCCAGGAGTTTGAAGGGGATGTAAGTGGAGGAAGCCATCTGCGATTTACATGAGAGTCATCTCCAGGTATGGTGGCCAGGGAGATTTTGGTTTGGTATTGTGAACTATTCAACTACTCGTGGCCCTCCCAATAGATTGCCCAAAGTGCCTGACTTCTATCTCTGCTCTGCTAGGAAGTCCCCCCATAGTAGCTCAGGAGATGGGTGTAACCTGTTGGGAACTGGACAACCTATCTTTAACCTTTTTTGATGAAGAACATTCTATGGAAGGCCTTTGCTATTTCCTAATATAAATAAAGCAGGCGCGGGCTCCATTTTGTCAGTATAGAAGCTTGATCTGTATGATCGAAGTGCCCGTCCTGCCCCCACTCTTGAAATTACTTTCTGTGTTCAGTGATTTTTTGCTGTTTTATTTCTCTTAGCTTTTATTTCTCACCCAGCCCATTCCACCAAGGGGAACCCCGTTTCCACCACCTAAGCTGGAAGAGGGCGAGATATAAATAGGAAAGAAACCCAGAAAGCCTAAATTCACATTGGTAAAGCTGAGCAGATGCTGTTGCTTCGCGTGTGAATTTGGTGTTGGCTGGCTGAAGCAGAGGCAGCAATGCACATCAAAGGCTTAGCTAGGAGGTTCTGTTCTACCTCTCTCTCCCATGCACCTGCCTTCTCTGAGCCCCACTATAGCATGTCCTCCACAGTTCAAGTTAGCTCTATGCTTTCTGAAACTTTCTTTCTACTTTAGTTCTTAAATTCTCATGTGGTTTTGAAGTTAGCCATACTTCATCGTTTTACAATGATCGTTTGTTTGTTTTAGGATCCATAACATTATTTAGATATGTATTACGTATTTTTTCATTTTTTTCTGTTTTATTTCTGTTAGGTGGATGTTTGATCCTATGAAAAAGTGTATTGTTAAATCATTTTTTAAAAGAAAACTCTATTCCAGACCTAAGTATTATAACTCAAAACCAGTCTTTAAGTTCTAAAATTAAAAGTCACCTTAGTAGTGAAGATGGAACCACATAGATGATTGTAGGAGACATTTGAATCTCAAAGAAGCAGCCATGTCTACCGCCTTTCCACATTGGAACATGAGGTGCAACCTCTATTTTTAATGGAACATCAGTACATCTTTAGATAAATTGAACCTCTGGTCTTGCTTCTGTTACCCATTCATCTTTGTTCATTCACAATGAAATTGTTGTAACCCAATTTCTTGAGCTGCTGAACACATCAACTGGTCAAATAAGAAGACTGTGGCTTTATCTAGTTACAGGAAAGGATTTCTCTCCTTGATGACTCTGTGTCTTAGATTGGGAAGAAATTTGATATACATACACAGACATAGATGAAAAGTTATGTGTTTTAAACCATAATGAATTTGGTCTAAATCAAAATGAATGATAATTTATTCAAACTTTTGTGCCAGTAAAGACAAAGATTACATAAAAATTTAATTTATTGGTGCAATGAAATTAAGTTCATTGCAAAGAAATAACAAATTATTAAGTGAAGTTAGCTAATCCCCCCCCCAAAAAAAAAACAAAGGCCAAATGTTTTCTCTGATATAAGGAGGCTGACTCAAAGTGGGATAGGGTGGGGGAGCATGGGAGGAATAGATGAATTCTAGGTAGGGAAGAGGGGTGGGAGGGAAAGGGAGGAGGCAGGGAATTAGCAAGTATGATTGCATATGATGGACACCATTATCCAAAGTACATGTATGAAGACATGAATTGGGTGTCAATCTACTTTATATACAAACAGAGATATGAAAAAATGTGGTATATATGTGTAATAAGAATTGTAATGCAAAAAGAAAACAAAATAAAGTTGGCTTGAACATACTTTATATACAAAGATATGAAAAATTGTGCTCTATATTTTTAATAAGAATTGTAATGCATTCGCTGTTGTGTATTTAAAAAACTAAAATCAATTAAATGAATAAAAGAAAAAATTAAGGACAAGGCTGGGATGTGACTTGGTGAGAGTGTTTACCTGGCAAGTGAGAAGCCCTAGGTTTAATGTCCAGCACCAGGGGCTTAAAATGCGGGAAATAGGATGTGTGTAATAATTTGATTGCAAGAGTATGCTTTACTCCATTGTTTATTATTTAACTAGATTAGGAAACACACCTACGATGAATTATTCTCAACCATTAAAAATAATATGGAGAAAATTTTAAGAAATAGTAAATTGGAAAACACTATCAATTAAAATACATTGGTGGATTAAATTTAACACATAAGACACAATTACATACAAATTACATTCATTTTCGTCCTTTGTCTTAACTTAATACAAGTTAAGACAAAGGACGAAAATGAAAAACTACAAATAAATAACAAGATGTTCCCTAAGCCCAGCAAACAGGAATTGCATTCCCAATTGCCTCCTTTCACCTTGGAGAATATAATGAGTCACTGACTATCATAAAATAAAGTTGGCTAAAAAGTACCTCAGGGGAGATTTTTAAAAAGAGGTTATGATAATGAAATAAAGACACTGCTTTTTAATAATTAATACTATATCTACCATGTGCCTAAATTTTTTTTGACCTGTATATTGAAAAGATCTACCCTGAACATTTTAAACTATTTTAAACCAGTACTTTTTTTTTTGTTTTGCCATTGTTAATTCCTGTTATTATATGAAAATTAATTTGCAGATATTAAGGTGCAAACTCTTAAATGAAAAGATTAAAATTTTCCCCACATAAATGTATCTGAAATTACCACATTTATCAACTACCACATATTTTTCTCAATGTTAAAAGTTTCCTTAATCCACTTTGCAGTTAGTATCACTAGAAAGAATGACTATTCTTATTTCTATCATTAAATATTCATTTCTCTATTTGTTTATTCCTATTAAATAAAACTTTGACAGGATTTACACTTGTTTTAAATATCTCCTTATCAATATAAATAATGTTTTAGACATATCTCTATACTGTTCATGTATCAATTCTGTTTATCTTGCTGTTTTCCCTGTGTGAGTATACTGGAATCCAGCTTTATGTCTGCCTCTCGGATTAGCCAAGCTTACACAACTAGGTAGGAGAATAGCTTGGGACAGTAGATGGTAAATGTGGATTTGTGGCTGATTCACTGAGCAACTTGGTGGAAAAGTAAGACTCAGTCCCAGGGACTATATGGATTCCAGTTCTGGAAGAAGATTCCTGATTGATAAAAGTTTTCACTGATGATCCTGGGGGAAAAAAAATTGGTCTTTGTTTTTAGTCTTGTTTTTAAATTTAGTTTCTTTCCACTTGCCCAGTCTGGCCTTGAAACCACAATCCTCCTGCCTTAGCCTGCCACCAAAACTCACTGGAAAAAAATATTCATTTGGAAATGAACACCCCTGCGGGAAGTGATTTAAGTGTTCAAAGATTAGGAATAGCCACTCCTTTCCTATAGGGGAGTTGTTTACTCATTGCTAAACTGTAGGAATCCCTTCAGAGGGATAGTGAACAGAAGGCTACAAACAAGTACTTAAAGATACAGTGTAAGGGCCTGAAGAAATATTTGGTAGGAAAAAAAACAGAAGCTTATTTCCTGTGGTGAAGGGACAGTACTGACCTACATTTAACATCTAATGCAATAACACAGCTCCAGAAATGTATAAGCACTTAGTCCAGATATGGGTGTTGTTGGGAGATTCCCCTGAGGATTCCTTGGGTTTTTCTCATAATGGGTCCATGAATGTAACATGGCGGCGGGCAAATTGCCAATGGGCGGATAACAGGTTATTTTAAACATTTTTCAGTTGATTCACCCACCTGGGCTTGTGAACAGCTCCTGACCCCCATGAATCCCATGCACCACAGATGATGACCTGACCGTTACTATGATTGGTCCCAGGGGGTTCCTGTTTTAGGATAACTGACTTTCATTTCCCTATATAAGCTGGCAGCAGCTTGCAATAAAGTGCTTCATTTTTGTCATTGCTATCTTTGTGTGTGCATTTTAATCTCGGATGACGAGCCTTGACTTTTCATCTGGTGCCGAAACCCGGGAGGGGGAGTTTCCTCATTCTGAGGACCCCCTCTCTCAAGGTTTGCCCTCCTCCTTCACCTTTTTGAGCGCTGCTACATTCCACCCAACATCGGCTCTCCAATAGGTGATTCCTTCTGATCGACAATCAGTGAGTTCCCCATCCCCTTTTTGGGAGTCCATCTCCAAATGGCTATATGCAAAGGCTTTGGCTGTGATCTTCAAGCAAGGCCCTTGACACTTAGTTTGGAGGAGAGAACGCACCCCACCACGACTTTCACAGTAACTGTGGACTCACTGGATACCCATTTCATAGATGACAAGTTATAGGAATGGAAGAATAAGTGCTCTCTGACTCTCTTCTTCCAAATTCTCCTTCTCCTCTCCTGGGAAAAGCCCTGACATCAGGTGGCCTGTGACTCCCGGCCTTCAGAAGGTCTCACCCTCCCGGCCCGACTCTCCCGAGTCTCTTTGGTTGACTTCTCTTTCGGGGATGCCTGTAGGAAACTCAACCAAAATCTGTTCCAGTCCAGGCCATTCACCACTTTTCTTCTTGTCAAGAGTCATTATGGGAGCCTCTTCTTCCCTCCCTGCTGATTCCCCTCTCAAATGCCTTCCGGCTAACCTCAACCGGTTGTCCCTCACTCCAGACATCAAACCAAAACTTCTCATCAAATTCTGTATGCAAGAATTGGCCATATTACCAATTAGACAATCAAAACCAATGGCCCCCAGAGGGGTCTCTAGATGCTTAAATTCTTCATGACCTTTTTAACTTCTGCAAGTGCTCAAAAAAGTGGAAGGAGATCTCTTACATAGAGGCTATTTCCCTCCTCTGCTCCCCCCCCCCCCCGAACTATGTTCCTCCTGTAATCCTCACCAGGTACTTTTAGCTTGTAAACATTCCCCCCATTATCCCCTTTCCAAACCTTCCCCTCCTGAGCTTTCAGAACCTCTTCTTGATCCTGCAGATAAACCCCCTCCTTATCGACCTCCCCCTGCCGCCCTTGCCAACCTCCCAAGGAATCCTCAGGGAAACTCCCAACAGGTGTTATGTTCAGATCAGGGCCCTGGCAGACAAAACCTAGAAGTCCAAAGTGTGGGAACAACTGGATGTTGCTCATGAAACATTTACCCCAGCAGTCTCCCTACCTTAGAAGAACCAGAACCTTACACTGCTCAAAGAAGCTTCAGCCAACAGAAGACCTTTTTATTTGCACCTGAATTCCTCTCCAAGAGGATTACTAAAGTCCCAGTGACACCCCTGGGCCATGCTAGGCCTGACAAATGAAGAAAAAGCCTACACACCAAATAAATTGAAAGAAATAGCTTTCATGTTTTGAAAAGTTCCATGGGAGTACTCTTAGAATTGGATTTTTAAAGAATAATCTTGTTGAGATAGAATTACCATACCATAAGACTCACTTATAAATGTGTGTAAGTTGAAAGTGGTATATTCACACAACTATGAACAAAGATGAGAATCTCATTTTAGAATGCTTTCATGTCCCACCAAGAAAAATCCACACCATTTTAGCAGACATGCTTAATGTGGTTCACATACAATGAGGTTTTATTTGGTGTCCTGTACTGATACATGCCACAGTGGGGATGAACACTAAAGTCACTATGCTTGCTTGTAGGTTCTTTTTCATATTATTAGTGGTGTGGAAAGACTGAAAAGATAATTTTTCCATAACAAAGGATTGTTCTTGTATGGATTTCAGGGAAATAATTCACAACATTGGCTGATAAGTAAAATTTAAAATCTCTACATTGCCTCAAATCTACAGATGTATATGGAAACTGGAACTATTTATAAGTATAAACTATATCCCTTGATTTTTAAACTATATTATAAGGTCAGTGTATTGTCAATTTAAACTACATGCAATGAATTTCTGGGCATTAAGCCTTTTCCTGGGAACCTACATAATAACCCCTGAGTCTTTTCAAAGCCTTTTTTATCTCTTTATTTCTTAATGTAAAAATGCTGGATTGAGGAGATGTGTAAAAACAGAATAAAACACAGCAAGAAGTTTGTCCAACCAGGTGATGTTGAGTGGCCACACATAAATGAAGATACAGGGCACAAAAAAGATAACCACAACTGTGATGTGGGCACTGCAGGTGGACAGGGCATTAGATGCACCAGTTTTAGATCTCTGGCAGACACTGAGAAGAATATATGTGTAGATTATCAGCAAGAGGATAAAGCAGGTTACAGCCACAAACCCACAGTCAACATTCATTAAAATGTCTAAATTATAGGAATCCATGCAGGCCAGCTTGATCACCAGAGGCATATCACAGAAGAAGCTGTCTGTTCCCCTGGGGCCACAGAACAACTGCACTATCACAGCTAGGTGACTCATGGCATGCACAAAGCCAGTAGTCCAGGAAGAAACCACCAGCCCAGTGCACCTTTGCAGGCTCATAATGGTGGAGTAATGAAGTGGTTTGCAGATGGCCACATAGTGGTCATAGGCCATGGACACTAGAAGCACCATCTCACTTGCTGCAATGAAATGGGCAAATAAGATTTGGCACATGCAATCTGCAAAGGAAATGGTTTTGCTCTCCCTGAGAAACTCTTTGATCATCTTAGGACTGGTGACTGAGAAAAGCCACATATCACAAAAGACAGGTTGCCCCAAAAGAAATACATGGGGGAATGGAGATGAGGGTCAGTGATGATTAAGGTCACAATGACAATATTTCCAGATACAATGATCATGTAAAGCAACAAAAATATCATGAAGAGTAAGACCTGCATACTCCATGAGTATGGGAGAGCCAGTCAGGACCCACCCGTTGCATTGGTCACCCGGCAAAGGGAAACGAACTGTCGATTTGCATGGGATACCACCATGGCAGAGAACTGACTTCACCAGAATGTGGCGGAGGGGATAACTTCATTTAAACCATCGGCGACAGTGACTTCTTCCCTTCCCTTCTAATACTTTTCCTCCCAAGCATCAAATAAATTTATAGGAGTAAACAGTAACTCAGCAGTCAAACAGAACAGAAGTAACATGAGCAGCATGAAAAAGCAAGGCAGAAAAGGAGTACAAACAATGCAAGACAGCCTACATATTCAGGAGGACCTAGAGTCATCAGAAAAAATGGTCATATAAAGAACTCAAGGAATACCTTAGACAGATGGAATGGAACCTTAAAGAGGATATGAGACAGCGAATTCAAACAGTGAAAGAACACATTGAAATTGAATTACATAAACAGATAAAAGAAGAAGTTAAGCATCTTTAGAGATTATAAAAAAAATCAAACAATAATTCTAGAAATGAAGGAAACCATAAACCAAATTAAAAACTCAATTGAGAGTATCACTAACAGAGTGGAGCAAGTAAAAGCCAGAACGTCAGATAATGAAGACAAAATATATCATCTTGAAAAGAGTCTAGCCAACTCAGAAAGGCTGGTAAAAAATCATGAGAAAAACATCCAAGAGATATGGGATAACATAAAAAAACCAAACTTAAGAGTCATCGGGATTGAGGAAGGTATAGAGATTCAAACCAAGGGAATGAGTAACCTGCTGAATGAAATAATTACAGAAAATTTTCCAGAAATAAAAAAGGAAATGGATATACAAATTGTAGAAGCATACAGGACACTGAGCATACAAAATCACAGTAGATCAACGCCAAGACACATTGTTATGAAGATATCCAATATACAGAACAAAGAGAAAATATTAAAAGCTACAAGAGAAAGGAGGCAGATTACATTCAGGGGTAAACCAATAAGGTTAACAACGGATTTTTCATCACAGACACTGAAAGCGAGAAGATCCTGGAACAACATATTTCAAACACTGAAAGACAATGGATGCCAACCAAGAATTGTGTATCCAGCAAAATTAAGCTTCAGGTACGACAACAAAATAAAAATATTTCATGATAAACAAAAGTTAAAAGAATTTGCAGCCAGAAAACCAGCATTGCAAAGCATCTTGAGCAAAACACTACATGAGGAAGAAATGAAAAACAATAACCAAAACCATCACTGGGAAGTGCTCAGTAAAGACAGAGGGCAGGGGGAAAGCTAATCATGGAGAAACAAACTAAATTAAAAAAAAAGATAAATAATCAAACATGGCTGGAAGTAAAAACCATATATCAATAGTAACTCTAAACGTTCATGGCTTAAACTCTCCAATAAAGCGACATAGGCTGGTAACATGGATTAAAAAAACAAATCCAACAATATGCTGCCTCCAGGAGACACATCTGATTGGAAAAGACATACACAGGCTGAAGGTGAAAGGTTGGGAAAAAATATACCACGCACACGGTCCTCATAAGCAAGCAGGGGTGGCCATCCTCATATTAAATAAAATCGACTTCAAGACTAAGTTAATCAAAAGGGATAAGGAAGGACATTATATACTGTTAAAGGGAACCATTCACCAACAAGACATAACAATTATCAATATTTATGCACCAAATAATGGTGCTGCGATGTTCATAAAACAAATTCTCCTCAAGTACAAGAATCAAATAGACCACAACACAATAATTATGGGTGACTTCAACACACCTCTCTCACCATTGGACAGATCCTCCAAACAAAAGTTGAATAAAGAAATTATAGAACTCAATATCACAATCAATAACCTAGACTTAACTGACATATATAGAATATATCAACCATCATCAAGTGGATATACTTTTTTCTCAGCAGCACATGGATCCTTCTCAAAAATATACCATATATTATGCCATAGGGCAACCCTCAGTAAATATAAAGGGGTGGAGATAATACCATGCATTTTATCTGATCATAATGGAATGAAACTGGAAATCAATGATAAAAGAAGGAAGGAAAAATCCTCCATCACATGGAAAATGAACAATATGTTACCGAATGATCAATGGGTTATAGAAGACATAAAGGAGGAAATCAAAAAATTCTTAGAGATAAATGAAAATACAGACACAACATATCGGAATCTGTGGGACACAATGAAAGCAGTTTTAAGAGGGAAATTCATCGCCTGGAGGTCATTCCTCAAAAAAAGAAAAAACCAACAAATAAATGAGATCACACTTCATCTTAAAGCCCTAGAAAAGGAAGAGCAAAGCAACAACAAAAGAAGTAGAAGGCAAGAAATAATTAAAATCAGAGCAGAAATCAACGAAACTGAAACAAAAGAAACTATTGAAAAAATTAACAAAACTAAAAGTTGGTTCTTTGAAAAAATAAATAAGATCGACAGACCCTTAGCCATGCTAACGAAGAGGAGAGAGAACTCAAATTACTAACATACGGGATGAAAAAGGCAATATCACAACAGATGCTACAGAAATACAGAAGACAATTAGAAATTATTTTGAAAACCTATATTCCAATAAAACAGAAGATAGTGAAGACATCGATAAATTTCTTAAGTCATATGATTTGCCCAGACAGAGTCAGGAGGATACATACAATTTGAACAGACCAATATCAATGGATGAAATAGAAGAAGCAATCAAAAGACTACCAACCAAGAAAAGCCCAGGACCAGATGGGTATACAGCGGAGTTTTACAAAACCTTTAAAGAAGAATTAATACCAATACTTTTCAAGTTATTTCAGGAAATAGAAAAAGAGGGAGATCTTCCAAATACATTCTATGAGGCCAACATCACCCTGATTCCGAAACCAGACAAAGACACCTCAAAGAAAGAAAACTATAGACCAATATCTCTTATGAACCTAGATGCAAAAATCCTCAATAAAATTCTGGCAAGTCAGATACAAAAACACATCAAAAAAATTGTGCACCATGATCAAGTAGGATTCATCCCGGGGATGCAAGGATGGTTCAATATACGGAAATGAATAAATGTTATTCACCACATCAATAGACTTAAAGATAAGAACCATATGATCATCTCGATAGATGCAGAAAAAGCATTCGACAAAGTACAGCATCCCTTTATATTCAAAACATTAGAAAAACTAGGGATAACAGGAACTTACCTCAACATTGTAAAAGTTATCTATGCTAAGCCTCAGGCTAGCATCATTCTGAACGGAGAAAAATTGAAGGCATTCCCTCTAAAATCTGGAACAAGACAGGGATGCCCTCTATCACCACTTCTATTCAATATAGTTCTCGAAACACTGGCCAGAGCTATTAGACAGATGAAAGAAATTAAAGGCATAAAAATAGGAAAAGAAGAACTTAAAGTATTACTATTTGCAAAGGACATGATTCTATACCTAGAAGACCCATTAGGGTCTACAAAGAAACTACTAGAGCTAATAAATGAATTCAGCAAAGTGGCAGGATATAAAATCAACATGCATAAATCAAAGGCAATCCTGTATATCAGCGACAAATCCTCTGAAATGGAAATGAGGACAACCACCCCATTCACAATATCCTCAAAAAAAATAAAATACTTGGGAATCAACCTAAAAAAAAAAGAGGTGAAAGATTTATACAATGAAAACTACAGAACCCTAAAGAGAGAAGTAGAAGAAGATCTTAGAAGATGGAAAAATATACCATGTTCATGGATAGGCAGAACTAACATCATCAAAATGGCGATATTACCAAAAGTTCTCTATAGGTTTAATGCAATGCCAATCAAAATCCCAATGGCATTTCTTGTAGAAATAGATAAAGCAATCAGGAAATTCATATGGAAAAATAAAAGACCCAGAATAGCAAAAGCAATTCTAGCAGGAAGTGTGAATCAGGCGGTATAGCGATACCGGATTTCAAACTATATTACAGAGCAATAGTAACAAAAACAGCATGGTACTGGTACCAAAACAGGTGGGTGGACCAATGGCACAGAATAGAGGACACAGAGACTAATCCACAAAGTTACAACTATCTTATATTTGATAAAGGGGCTAAAAGCATGCAATGGAGGAAGGATAGCATCTTCAACAAATGGTGTTGGGAAAACTGGAAATCCATATGCAACAAAATGAAACTGAATCCCTTTCTGTCACCATGCACAAAAGTTAACTCAAAATGGATCAAGGAGCTTGATATCAAATCAGAGACTCTGCGGCTGATAGAAGAAAAAGTTGGCTCCGATCTACATATTGTGGGGTCGGGCTCCAAATTCCTTAATAGGACACCCATAGCACAAGAGTTAATAACAAGAATCAACAAATGGGACTTACTTAAACTAAAAAGTTTTTTGTCAGCAAGAGAAACAATAAGAGAGGTAAATAGGGAGCCTACATCATGGGAAAAAATTTTTACTCCTCACACTTCAGATAGAGCCCTAATATCCAGAGTATACAAAGAACTCAAAAAAATTAGACAATAAGTTAACAAATAACCCAATCAACAAGTGGGCCAAGGACCTGAACAGACGCTTCTCAGAGGAGGACATACAATCAATCAACAAGTACATGAAAAAATGCTCACCATCTCTAGCAGTCAGAGAAATGCAAATCAAAACCACCTGAAGATACCATTTCACTCCAGTAAGATTGGCAGCCATTATGAAGTCAAACAACAACAAGTGCTGGCGAGGATGTGGGGAAAAGGGTACTCTTGTACATTGCTGGTGGATCTGCAAATTGGTGCGGCCAATTTGGAAAGCATTATGGAGATTCCTGGGAAAGCTGGGAATGGAACCACCATTTGACCCAGCTATTGCCCTTTCGGACTATTCCCTGAAGACCTTAAAAGAGCATACTACAGAGATACTGCCACATCGATGTTCATAGCAGCACAATTCACAATTGCTAGACTGTGGAACCAAAGATGCCCTTCAATAGATGAATGGGTAAAAAAAATGTGGCATTTATACACCATGGAGTATTACGCAGCACTAAAAATGACAAAATCATTGAATTTGCAGGGAAATGGATGGCACTAGAGCAGATTATGCTAAGTGAAGCTAGCCAATCCCTAAAAAACAAATGCCAAATATCTTCTTTGATATAATGACAGCAACTAAGAACAGAGAAGGGAGGAAGAGCAGGAGGATAAGATTAACATTAAACAGAGACATGAGGTGGGAGGGAAAGGGAGAGAAAAGGGAAATTGCATGGAAATGGAAGGAGACCCTCATTGTTATACAAAATTACATGTAAGAGGTTGTGAGGGGAATGGGAAAATAAACAAGGAGAGAAATGAATTACAGTAGATGGGGTAGAGAGAGAAGATGGGAGGGGAGGGGAGGGGGGATACTTGAGGATAGGAAAGATAGCAGAATACAACAGTAACTAATATGGCATTATGTAAAAATGTGGATGTGTAACCGATGTGATTCTGCAATCTGTATTTGGGGTAAAAATGGGAGTTCATAACCAACTTGAATCTAACGTATGAAATATGATATGTCAATAGCTCTGTAATGTTTTGAACAACCAATAATAAAAATAATAATTTGCAGGAAAAAATAAATAAATAAATAAATAAATAAATAAAAATTAAATTATACTGGGGAAGATAAAGGAGAACTGATATTGCAACCCAGTACAAATGATTTGACATTCTCTCACTGTTTCTATGTCCTATGTTTAATGATTTTAAGTCCTGATAAAATTTCCTCTTCAAAAATGATAAAATTAAAATTTTACTTCTCTTTCTAAAAGACTTCCTCAGCCACCCTTCATGGGAGAAGCTGAATTGAGGGCCATATAATAAAAATTTGGCATATGATTTGGATACAAAACCAGACATAAAATTTATTAGCATTTAAAACCTATCAGAGGATAGAATGTATTTAGTAAAGTGAATGGGTTAGGAAAAAAATTTTCAGAAAGCCTCTAAGATGAAAATCATCTGAAAAAAACCTGGGACATTTTAAGCAGGGATAGTTTTCAGGATATGGACATTTAAGCAGTAAATGTTGGTTTCTATAGGAAGAGAGAAAATGGATATTTACAAAAAAATCATTTTAATTAATAGAAGTGCCATTAACAATATTGCATGTTTTTCAGCCAGAGAGGCACAGAATATGAGAAATGTATGTTAAAATTTCATACATCTTGTTTGCATACATAGATTGTATCTAGATACATTTGTTGTTTCTATTATGAGTTCATGCATTTATGCTTTGTACCAGTTGGCCAACCTTTCCCCATTTCTCCATTCCTGTAACTTCCCCAGACCTTGTTAAGCAACATTCTAAACTCCACTTTTATGAGATCAACATTTTTTTAATTAATATATGAGTGAGATCCTGCAGTATTTTTTTCTGTGACTGGCTTATTTTGCTTAACCTAATATCTTCCAGTTCTATTCCTGTTGTGCAAATCAGAGATTACATTATTTTTATGGCTGATTAGTATTCCGTTGTGTATGTCTTCCACCTTCTTTTTATTCATTCTTCCATTAATGGACACATAATTTGATTCCATGTCTTTGGTACTGTAAATAGTACTTTAATGAACATGGGAGCACAGTTGTCTTGTAATATATTTGTTTCATTTCCTTTGGATGTATACCAGCTAGGGGGATCGCTGGATCATATAACAGGTTAATTTTTAATGTTTTGAGGAAACTCCACACTGTTTTCCTTATGGATATGCCCATGAACAATGTGGAAATGTTCCCAGTTCTCCACATCTTCACCAGGACCTATTATTATCTTTTGCCATTTTGATAATAGCCATTCTTACTGAAATGAATGGGTATCTCACTTGACTTGAACTATCTTTATAATGAAAATTATATAACTTCAATTAAAAATTAGAAAAGACATACAAAATGGAAAGACATCCTGTGTTCATGAATTGGAAGAATCAATATTGTTAAAATGTCTATACTATTTAAAGCAATCTACAGGTTCATTAGAACTCTATCAAAATATCAATGAAATCCTTCACAAAACTCAAAAAATGATCCTGAAATGCATATGGAACCCCAACAATTCTAAATAGACAAACACAATGTTGAGAAAAATGACCAATTTTAGATATCACAAAAAATAATTGACTTTAAAATATGTTACAACCCCTTAGTAATTCAAAATATCATGATGTGCACATGAAAATAGATACATAAACCAATGGTTCCAAATTAAGAAACTAAAAGTAAACCCATACACCCACAGCCATCTGGTCTTTGACAAAGGTGTTCAAACACATTGGCAAAAGGACAGTCTCTTCAATTAACAATGGTGTGAAGACTGTATATCCCTTTGCCAAAGAATAAAACTAGACACTGTCTTTCATCATTATATAAGTAAAAATTGGTTAAAGCATTAAATGTAGGACCTAAATCTAAGAAGGTAAATGAGGAAGAAAAAAATGGGAAATGCTTCAACACATTGAAATGAACAGAAATATTTTGAATAAGATCTCTAAAGTACAACAAAAAAACAAAAGTACACTGATGAACCCAGCCTAATTCCACTTTTGGATTGGAAGCCATTTCATCACAAAGTCATGAGAAGTTAATTTCTGTTTTACTATAAATTACTGATATTTCTAAACTTGTTTGGAATTCTTGCCCATGCTCTGAACTCACTCATGCCTGGGATTCCCTGACCAGATAACAACTCTCTCTGAAACCTCAGCGGTGCCTCCTAAGTTGTGATGTTGGAATCTGAATTTACTCCCTACCTTAAAATATTATGCCATGTAGATCACTAATCTAGTATATGCCTTTGTATCATTCTTGCCAAAATCCTGTTAGCTGTAAGTTATCAAGACAACCCCCTTTTGCAACTTTTTGTGCTTTAAAAACTTTTTCCTGGAGTGCTGGGGGGCTGTTCTCTGGCCGGGTTTTGGGAGAGACAGTCGCTGGCCAGCATTTGTGTACACAATACAAGGTTGCTGTTATTTTATTTAAAACTGCATTGTGGTTCAACATAGGCAATGGGAATACAGCTAACTGAATGTCTTTTGCATAGCAACACAATCATTAGAGTGAACATGAAGCAAGCCAGAGAGTAACATATATGTTCCTCTTAGTCTTGTTGGAAAGCTTTTTACATAGGGTGTCAGCAGAAACTTCTATAGAAGAGCATTATGGTTGGTAGTTTCCTGTTTTCTGTAAATGTCAGGTTTCCAGAAAAAAAAAAAAAAACAACAACAATAACAAAATAAATAAACCTGTAAATGCCTCTGTCTAGTCTAAACAAGATAGAACAAATAACACTTGTCATGTAAATCTTCAAGCCCCTCCTCACACTGATATAAAGTTCAAGGAATTTCTTGATTCTTTGTCCAGAGAATGCTTTAGGCCATAGTTGCCCTCTGGACCCTTCAGTCAATAACCTGCTTCCTGCAAGTTCCTCAGGTGTCCACACTTTCCTGTCATGTAAAACAGACAATTTCTAGAATAGAATAAATTATTTCTAAGCTATAATCTGACAAGGGGTTACATTCAGAATATATAAGAAACCAAAACAACTCAATCATCATCATCATCATCATCATCATCATCATCATCCCATTTAAAAATGGGCTATAAATCTTACTAGACATTTGTCAAAAAAAGACACACAAATGACCAAGAGTCCTACATGAAAATACTCAATATTGCTAATTGTCAGCAAAATTGGTCATACCCAACTAGACATTAACAATCTGTAGTGCTATGAAAAAAATTAATATATTAAATTTGTATTTGCTCTGAATATATATGCCACTTTTTTGTGTCACATTCCTTTTTGAACAGGCCATTCTGATACCACTAGTTATTGGTGAGGAATCCTGCTTCCTCACATGTTGAAATTTGAACACTAGAGAAGCAGGCCTAAGCCAGTATATAAAGCAGGGTTTATTTAAAAAGGGGTAACATAGGCTTCTCCTGGGAGGGAGAAGTGGGCCACAGCTGGTATCCTGGTATCCTAAGAAGCTAGGTGGTCTCCTCTGTTTATATTGCCTAGGCTTCCTTTTTTCTCCTTCCCTCCACCCCTGTCTTTCTCCTTCCTGAGTACTTGACTAGGCCTGGGAAATCCTTGTTGGGATGGACAAAAGATGGGAACCAGTGGATTGAAGGGGGAAGGGCAGGATGGCGCAGGTGAGGGCACATTAACAACCTTATCACTCACTGTAGGCAGGGGCAATTCCTGGGACAGTTTACCTTGGCATCAGGTTGGAGCAGGGACAGTTTCTTGATAAGGGTGGAGGAAGGGCTCTGAAGGAATTAACATTTCAATCCTTGGGGGACTGTCTCCAACTTCCCCAACTCACTCAAAATCGGCCTCCTTGATCCAACCTGACTCGATTTATCTATTGCCTGTCTAATTCTGGCTTCAATTCTCAGAAAGGAAAAATTCCTTAATAAAGAAATTAGAAATATAGTATGTGCAGAAATTGGGTGTCTAGAGTTGATTAACCAAATCAGTTATCAGACATAGCATTTTTCCAAAATAAAGCTAATTTTTTTGTTCATACTTTGTTTGGAGTTATTTATTTGCTTTTTTTCTTATATATTGACAAATTGTGGTTGTTTGGAATTATGGGTTAGAAAATAAGGTTATGATTCTTTTATTCAATGTGGAATGATTAAATCAAGCTAATTAACATGAGTACTATTGTAAATATTTAACATATTTTGTGATGAGAACATTCAGAATTCACTCTCATAATGATACTAAAATGTATGAGATCTAAGTATTAGCTATATTCACCAAGCTATGCAATAGATATCAAAAGAAAAATGTCTACCATTCCTCTGATCTGCCTGAGGCTGTGTGCTTTTTGGTTATCAACTCCTCATTTCTCCCACCCTACCACAAACTTAGTAACGATTATCAAATATTTTGGAATCTACATACAACTGGCAATAATTACTGTTTGTTTTTCTGTTTGGTTTTTTCAATTAGCATGGAACACTGGTCTGTGGCCAAGCTTAAGTACAGTAAAAGGCCAAACTTAAGTACAGTAAAAATACTTTAAAGGAAGAGGATAAGGAAGGAACTTAGAGGTACATATTCCATCAAATAAAAGATGTAACCCCAGAAAAGGCTCTGGAGGTGTTTTACCTAATTTTAGTTTTTTACTTGTCTTTATAAGTGATCATTGTAAAGTTTCAGTAAACTTACTATTCAATTCACTTCATAAATTCAAGTCCAGGCTTATTAACCAAATTGACCAATGACTTATTTTTCTGCACTTAGTTTCGTCACATTTATTTCATTTTCTGCTTAAGTGAATAGAGCTATATCAAACTTAAAAGTATATAGAATCTTTTCTTTTCTTTCTTTCTTTCTTTCTTTTGGTATCAGGGATTGAACCCAGGGGTGCTTAATCACTGAGTCACAGTGATGAACCCAACCTATTTCCATCTTAAGATTGGGAGCCATCTCATCACAAAGTCATAAAAAGTTAATTTCTGTTTTACTATAAATTATTGCGATTTCTAAATTTCTTTGGAATTCTTGCCCATGCTCTGAACTCACCCATGCCTAGCTTTCCCTGACCAGATAACAACCCTCTCTGAAACCTCAGCTGTACCTCATAAATTCTGATGTTTGAATCTGAATTTACTCCCTAACTTGAAATATCATGCCATGTAGATAATGAACCTACTATCTCCTTTGTATTATGCTTGTCAAAATTCTATTATCTGGAAATTCTCAAGACACCCACCTTTGCAACTTTTTTTGCTATAAAACTGTGTTCCTGGAATGATGGGGTACTGATCTCTAGTCTGGGATTTCTGATAAGATAGTTGCTGGCTGGCCTTTGTGTACACAAATACAAGCTTGCTTTAATTTGATTTAAAATTGGAGTCAGTGATCTTTTCTTTGAGTGGGGAGCAACACTCATCCCTTTTTATATTTTATTTTGCGAAGGGGTCTGGCTAAGTTGCTTCGGGCCTTGCTAAATTGCTGAGACTGGCTTTGAACTTGTGATCTCCCTGCCTCATCCTCTCGAGCTGCTGGGATTACAGATGTGCAGTTATAGGCATGCAGATTATGGTTGCACACACCTGTAATTCCAGTGGCTATGGAGGCTGAGGTCAGGGGATCCCAAGTTCAAAGCCAGCCTCAGCAATTTAGCAAGGAACTGTTTCAAATAAAAATAATAACAATAATAAAAAAGGCTAATGATGTGGCTCAGAGATTAAATGCTTCCCCCAAAAGTATATTGAATCTCATTCTCAAGACCCATTTGTATCTTTCCATTTCTGAATTTGAAAATGCATTCACTAGAATTGTCCATTTTGATGTCTTTCCTTCCATACAGTATCTCAGCATCAATCTTACTTACTTTTGTTTATCAATCTCCTTCATAGAGCTCTATCTTCTTTCCTACAAGCTATTTCTCACTCCCCAATTCCAGTATAGACAGGCCCTTCTGCCTGGAATGCTCTTCTCTTGGAGGAGGCATGGAGTGGTGCTGCAGAGGGTGTCAAACATGACAATGTAGGATATGACCAAGAGAATGAAGCAGACCAGGAAGGGAAGCAAAAATGTCTAATTCTGCAGCTTTTTAAATGCCTGGGCTTATGCATCTCCTCTTCCAAGTTCACTATACTTAACACAGGTAACTCTGTTAGGTCATCTTCCACAGGGTAGGACCAGAAATATATCATTAACAGTTTATCTATTGCTTAGAAAACAGTGTGGTACATAGTAAATATTTAAAAGCAAAAAGTTTCTAAATTGAATTGAATTTAAAAAAACAGTCATGTTTTTTGGTAGAACATGAAAGGGTAAAAGAGACATCATTTTAAGTTTTAATTGATTGGATATTCTTAGAGAACTATTTGTGCAGTCAAGCAAATGTTTGAATATTTTTTTCTTTTTTTGCTTAGGGCTTTTCTAAATTGCTGAAGCTGGCTTTGAACTTCTGATTTTCTGCCTTAGCCTCCTGAGGCACTAGGATTACAGGTGTGTGCCTCAACAATGAGCAGTTGTTTAAAGTATTAATTTCTAAATGAGTTCATATGTTTTATAAGAATGGATAGTTATTTGAAACAGAGAATAAAAAAAATTCACTAATTTCAATGCTGAACTTTACTAAATAACCTCCACAAAGTAAACATAGAGTGATAAAAATGTTTTTCAACTTAGCACAAGTTAAATAAACATGATTTTTAAAAACAGATGCCAAACACCATCTTCTGTATTATATTGAAAGTGTTCTAGTTTTACATATTAATACATTGAAATGTCATACAATTTTAACATGGAGACATTATGTTTACATATTGCAAACATTTTAAGACAAGCAGGTACATGAAAAAATATATTCATATCTAGGCATTATGTCTGTATTATGAACATTTCAATA
This sequence comes from Marmota flaviventris, assembly GCF_047511675.1. Classification (NCBI taxonomy): domain Eukaryota; kingdom Metazoa; phylum Chordata; class Mammalia; order Rodentia; family Sciuridae; genus Marmota; species Marmota flaviventris. Next base: position 81,320,750 of record NC_092499.1, on the reverse strand, counting down.
TAAATCTTAAAGAAAATATCTTAAAAATTCCAGTAGTTTGGAGGGAATGATATTAATAATATTTTATATTTTCATTTTAATTATTTGAACAAGTATACAATAATGAAAACATAAAAGTAGCAGAAGAAATACACAAAAATTAGAAATCATAAGCAATATTTACCTGTCCAGACAGAAAACTATGTTCTGACTGCACAATCTCTTAATGGCTCCTTTCATTTCCTGATTCCTGAGAGTATAAATAATTGGATTAAGAAAGGGGGTAATTAAAATGTAAAACACAGACAGAAACTTATCTACAGAATAACTATTGAATGGAAAAGCATAGATGAAGATAGCGGGGCCAAAGGAGAGGATCACTACAGTGATGTGAGCAGAGAGTGTGGACACAGCCTTGGAGGAGGCCCTGGTGGAGTGCTGCCAGAGGGTGATGAACATGATGATGTAGGATATGACCAAGAGGATGAAGAAGACCAGGGACAGGAGCCCACTGTCTGCAATCACCAGGAGCTCCAGGATATAGGTGTCAGTGCAGGCCAGCTTGATGACCAGAGGGAGGTCACAGAAGATGCTGTCCACAACATTGGGACCACAGAAAGGTAAACCTACCATGAAAACCATTTGGCTTGTGGTATGAATGAATCCAACCACCCATGACAGCACCAGAAACCCAATGAGCATCCTGCGGTTCATGATGGTCTGGTAGTGCAAGGGCTTGCATATGGCCACATACCTGTCGATGGCCATCGCTATCAAGAGAGACATCTCACCACCCCCAAAGAAGTGCATAAAGTACATCTGGACCATGCAGCCCCACAATGAGATGGTTTTGCATTTTCTGAGGAAGTCTGCAATCACTTTGGGAGTTCCAACAGAGGAAAGACATAGGTCAAAAAATGATAGATGCGCCAGAAGGAAGTACATAGGTGAGTGAAGATGGTTATCAAATATCACAGAGATTACAATGAGGAGGTTCCCCACTACAATGGCTACATAGACAAGAAAGAAGATGGCAAGAAAAAGTAACTGAAGTTCTTGAGAAATGGAAAGTCCCAGCAGGATGAACTCAGAAATACTTGAATTTTTGTTTAGGATAGCCATTTATCAATTTTCATGAGTTTCTTAGATGTCATCTGGAAGGTGGAAAAAAACATAAAAAATGATAAGGACTAACAAGACACCAAGACTTATCTTTACTTAAACATTTTATTTGTTATTTAGGGAGCCAACCCTTTTGGTAAGGTGACTGCTTTGTAGGTTTTCCTTGGTATTTTGTAGTCTGAGATATTTCACAGGGCAGAAAGTGAGTAGAAACTGTGGTGGATACCACTACACATAGATTAAATTTGTCCTTTGGTTAATATGAGACAAAGTCAGTAGAACATGCTTAAACCTTGTCTGTTTTCATGTTCAGTTCCAGGCAGACTGTGAATGAATGCTTAGTTTAGAATGATATAGGAGGCTTTTAAGAAGAATCAGAGAAATACATTTTTATATATGAAATCTTAAAATATTCCTTTCAACTTCCCCCTTTTTAAATTTTTATTATATTTTTAAAGTTTTCCTTTTTCCTGAATTCAAAAATAGGAACATAATCAGATTACAATTTTCATATAGATATGTTATCTAGTTTACCTTCAAATAATGAGGAAACCATTGATTACTACTTTTAGTACTGCTAAATAAAGCTGAATTTTCCACCTCTATAGTTTTATAAGAAGAAAGGAAATTGTACAAAAAAAATTCTACAATATGCACTATGGTTCCATGAAGAGAACTAATAAGTTGCTATCCCCATATTTTGATGTAAAGAAAAACATTGATAGATTTACAGTAAGTTGACATCAGACCATATTGCTGAGAAAGATTAAGGTCTTAGACTGAAATACTCTGATTCTCAAAAGTGTATTAGCTTATCTCACATATTCCTAGCTCTTTAGTTTTTGTATCCAGTAAAGTAAGTGTATGTTGTCTATTCTTCTTATGCAATTGTTGTAACATTGGATTAAAGACCATTTGTATCTGATATCCCTGTTTAACATGTTTTTCCCTTTCATGTTTGCATAGAAAAAACAAAATCATGGACATTAAGACCAGAATGTAGTGAAGTTGACTCGTATAGTCCTGTTCAACTTTTCTCTCTCAAGGAAGTTAAAGAGTGAGACAAATCATTAAACTTTGCTAAGGTAAACCAAAAACAGAAATAAAGTATATGATGTGTAGTTTGACCCATGTGACATCTGTTAGTACTTGTCCTCTTTGTACCAAGTACTTGTACAATGATTTTATTTTAACTTTCTTTAGCTTTTAACATTTTCTGGCATGGATATAAATAATAAACGTTGTGCTACTAACTGAGGAGGACTCAGGTAAGCTAAATGAATTTAAAAACATATGAACACTTACATTTAAGAGACCAGGTCAATGAACAACCTATATCAGTCCAATTAGTTCAGCGCATTCCTCTTTGGCCCCTGGTTGCTCTGTTTCCCGAGTCTCATTCTTATTGTTGCTAAGCTGTATACCTTTATTTTGTCAGGGTCTAGACACAAACCTAATGAAATATCATAAAAATCAAATCAAATGCATGCATGCTTTTAGACATTTTAACCTTTAAAACACAGTTTAGATTTTTAGAGTATCATAATTTTTGCTACTGAAATGAACATTTAACCATGTATATTTTTCCATGATAGTTAATATCATGAGGCAAATTTGTATCATTAAAAATGACCTGCATTCTAACCATTTTTGTTAACCATGTTTGTGAAACCACCCTTTAAAGTAGCTTGAGAATTTCTAAAGTAATAGAATTTGAAAACAGAAAGCTTTCGATAGTTCTTTCTCACAGCTGAGAATTTTTACTCTGCTTTGTCTCTTATAATAAGACAATTGTGTTCTTTGAATTATACCTTCTGCAGTTTTTTTACAATTAAGTATGCAAGTAAGTTAATTTGCAGGTGCAAATGGATCTGGCAATGATCAAGTCCTAGACATGACTTTTCGTCATATTCTTGGCAGCTTAATAGGTTTTTCAAAAATATATTTTTAGTTGTAGGTGGACAAAATATCTTAATTTTTTAATTTATTTTTTTTGTGTGTGTGTGTGCGCAACTGAGGATCAAACTCAGTATCTCACACATGCTAGGTAAGTGCTCTACCACTGAGCTACAACCCCAGCCCATTAACAGGGTTTTAAATGTTGGGCATTTTTAGATGGTTGTCATAGGAAAAATAAAGTTCCTATATATTCCTCTCTATCATTTTTTTTAATTTTTAAAAATCTGTGCATTGAAATTACACATAACATTGGGATTCGTTATACCATAGCAATACATATATACAACACAGTTTAATAAATGTAGTGATAGCATCAATATTTTATGGATGGTAACATATTATGATTTTTAAGCCATGGATCTGGCATTGTATCTTTGTGGTTTTATTATTTATCTCTCTTGAAATGATGTCATCCCTAAAGACAACAAAGTTACTTTATCTGTATCATGTAATTATCCAAAGAATAAAATAATACAATATAATCAGTATTGCTGAAAAGTCAAACATACATAGATCTCTCATCTCTAAAAGCAAGACTTATTTGGTCTGAATTGATAATTTCTCAATTCCACATACACATTGTTATGATGATTTTCATATTTTTCTCCTTATTTTAGCAAGATAAAATTCATTTCATTTGAATTTCCTCATTTCATCTCTTCTATAAGTCCTGATTTCAGCATTTTAATCTTTCTTATTTATGGACATATTTAACACTGCACATAGTGTGATAGATGTAGTAAGCAGGTTGAGTCACATAGATGAGGATTTTGTAACTTACCAGTTTGAAGTTGGACTTCAAAGGACAATCATTATGAAATCGGGATGCTCAATCTTCATCATCTTTATTTTCTACTCTGGACTTGCAAAAGGCAACAGTATATAAATGTATACCTGGATAGAAGGCATGAAGGAAGAATCTCATTTGATTGCTATTAGATTCCTCAGAGAATGGCAGTAAGAAAGCAATGGGGATTGTTAAAATAGACCATTCGACATTACAGAAAATGAGACACCATTTCTCCCCTATCAAATTGGTAATTCACTAAAGGCAAAAATGAATGCTCAGGAGGTGTTGGAAAAGTATCACTTGAGGCAAATAATAAGATTTTTCTATGGTGGCTATTATTTTCTTTTATTTTTTACAATAAGTATCAATAATTTTTACACTAATACAAGATAAATGATTTCTTACAGATTATTTTCATTCTAAATTTTATCACAAGTGAATTTTTCACATTTAAACTATTTTTTTTAAATTTATAAATAAATAACTTATAAATTAATGAGGTATCTTTTCATTGCTGTAATTAATTGATTCCTCTAAAATTGTGCAATGTTTCCTTTATATTTTTTTTAAATTTACAGATAGACAAGGTTCTTCTTTGAGTTTATCAATTTTCTTCTATTTTTGGTCTATTTTTCTTTCTTTTTATTTTAAATACACTACCATGTATTTCATTCTTTTGTTTTTTGTTTATTAGCTACACATTACATTATAATGAACTTGGCAATTCATACATTTGAATCAATTGGGGTATAATTTCTCATTTTTCTGATTGTATAGATTGCAGAATCACATTGGTCATAGAGTCATCAATGTACATATGGCAATCATGTCTATTCTATTTTCTGCTGCCCTTCCTAACCCCCCTTCCAGTCCCCTCCCCTCCCATCACTTCTCTCTATCAAATCTAATGTGACACACTGTTTTTTTTCTTTTTCTCCTCACAACATCTTACATGTAGTCTGTATAATGATGAGGATCTCCTTCCATCTTCCGTGCAACTCCCCTTCTCCCTCCTTTTCCCACCCACCTCTCTTCCCTATTTATTGGTAATCTTCTTCTCATGCTCTTCCTCCCTATCCCATTTTGAGTCACTCCCCTTATATCAGAGAAGATATTCGGCATTTGTTTCTTGGGGATTGACTAACTTTACTTAGCATAATCTGCTCTAATGCCATCCATTTCCCTGCAAATGCCATGATCTTGTTATTTTTTAGTGCTGAATAATATTCCATTGTGTATAAATGCCACATTTTTTAAATCCATTCATCTATTGAAGGGCATCTAGGTTGGTTCCACAGTCTAGCTATTGTGAATTGTGCTTCTATAAACATTGATATGGCTGTGTCCCTGTAGTATTCTCTTTTTAGGTCTTTTGGGTACAGTCCAAGAAGGGGAATAACTGGGTCAAATGGTAGTTCCATTCCCAGCTTTCCAAGGAATCTCCATACTGCTTTCCAAATTGGCTACACCAATTTGCAGTCCCACCAGCAATGTATGAGTGTACCTTTTCCCCACATCCTTGCCAGCGCTTATTGTTGTTTGACTTCACAATGGCTGACATTCTTATTGGAGTGAGATGGTATCTTAGAGTAGTTTTAACTTGCATTTCTCTGATTGCTAGAGATGGTGAGCATTTTTTTCATTTATTTGTTGATTGATTGTATATCCTCTTCTGAGAAGTGTCTGTTCAGGTCCCTAGCCCATTTGTTTATTGGGTTATTTGATTTTTTGTTGTTTAACTTTTTGCGTTCTTTGTATACTCTAGAGATTAGAGCTCTATCTGATGTTTGAAGGGTAAAAATTTGTTCCCAGGATGTAGGCTCCCTATTCACCTCACATATTATTTCTCTTGCTGAGAAAAAACTTTTTAGTTTGAATTTGTCCCATTTGTTGATTCTTGGTTTTAACTCTTGTGCTATAGGTGTCTTATTAAGGAATTTGGGGCCTGCCCCCATGTGATGAAGATTAGGGCCAACTTTATCTTCTATTAGATGCAGAGTCTCTGGTTTGATTCCTAGCTCCTTGATCCATCTTGAGTTGACTTTTTTCCATGGTGAGAAAAAGGGATTCAATTTCATTTTATTGCATATGGTTGGTAATCTTTTGATGGCTTCTTCTATTTCCTCACTTGATATTGGTCTGGTTAGGTTGTGTATATCATCCTGACTCAATCTGGGTAGTAGATATGCCTTAAGGAATTTATCAATGCCTTCACTATCCTCTATTTTATTAGAGTATAGGGTTTCAAAATAATTTCTAATTATCTTCTGTATTTCTGAAGTGTCTATTGTGATGTTGCCTTTTTCATCCCATAAGCTACTAATTTGGGTTCTCTCTCTTCTTCTCTTTGTTAGCATGGTTAGTGGTCTATCAATCTTATTTATTTTTTCAAAGAACCAACTTTTAGTTTTGTCAATTTTTTTGATTGTTCCTTTTGTTTTGATTTCATTGATTTCAGCTCTGATTTTAATTATTTCTTGGCTTTTAAAGTATTTTCTGCTGATTTGTTCTTCTTTTTCTAGGGCTTCAAGATGTAGTGTGAGGTCATTTATTTGTTGGCTTTTTCTTCTTTTAAGGAATGAACTCCATGAAATGAATTTATTACTCTTATTACTGCTTTCATAGTGTCCCAGGGATTTAGATATGTTGTGTCTGAGTTTTCATTTACCTCTAAGAATTTTTAAATTTCCTTTCTGATGTCTTCTGTAACCCTTTGTTCATTCAGTAGCATATTTTTTATTCTCCATGTGATGTAGGAATTTTTCTTCCTTATTTTATCATTGATTTCCAATTTCATTCCATTATGATCAGATAAAATGCATGGTAGTATCTCTACTCCTTTGTATTTACTAAGATTTGCCCTGTGACATAATATGTGGTCTATTTTTGAGAAGTATCCATATGCTGCTGAGAAAAAAGTGTATCCACTTGATGTTGGGTGGTATATTCTATATATGTCAAATACGTCTAAGTAATTAATTGCATTATTGAGCTCTATAGTTTCTTTATTCAACTTTTGTTTGGAAGATCTGTCCAGTAGTGAGAGTGGTGTGTTAAAATCTCCCATGATTATTGTGTTGTGGTCTATTTGACTCTTGAACTTGAGAAGAGTTTGTTTGATGAACGTAGCTGCACCATTGTTTAGGGCATATATATTAATGATTGTTAAGTCTTGTTGGTGTATGGTTCCCTTGAGCAGTATGTAGTGTCCTTCTTTATGTCTTTTGATTAACTTTGGCTTAAAGTCTATTTTATTTGATGAGTATGGATACCCCTGTTGCTTCTGAGATCCATGTGAGTGGTATGATTTTTCCCAACCTTTCACCTTCAGTCTGTGTATGTCTTTTCCTATCAGATGAGTTTCCTGTAGGCAGACTATTGTTCGATCTTTTTTTTTATAATCCAGTCTACTAGCTTATGTCTTTTGATTGGTGCATTTAAGCCATTAACATTTAGGGTTACCATTGAGATATGGTTTGTACTTTCAGCCATATTTGTTTATTTATGTTACTTAACATGATTTGTTTTTCCTCTTTGATTAGTTTTTCCTTTACTGCACTACCTCCCACTGTTGGTTTTCATTGTTATTTTTCATTTTCTCTTCCTATAATGTTTTGCCTAGAATGTTTTGAAGCACTGGTTTTCTATCTGCAAATTCTTTTAACTTTTGTTTATTGTGGAAGATTTTTATTTCATCTTCAATCCTGAAGCTTAATTTCACTGGGTACATGATTCTTGGTTGAAACCCATTTTCTTTCAGCATTTGAAATATGTTGTTCCAGGATCTTCTAGCTTTCAGAGTCTGTGTTGAAAGATCAGCTGTTATCCTGATTGGTTTACCCCTAAATGTAATCTGCTTCCTTTCTCTTGTGGCTTTTAAGATTCTCTCCTTTTTCTGTATGTTGGGCATCTTCATTATAATGTGTCTTGGTGTGGATCTCTTATGATTTTGCATATTCGGTGTCCTGTAGGCTTCTAGGATTTGGATTTCTGTTTCATTCTTCAAGTCTGGGAAGTTTTCTAGAATTATTTCATTGAACAGATTGCTCATTCCTTTGGTTTGGAACTCTATACCCTCCTGTATTCCAATAACTCTTAAGTTTGGTCTCTTTTTGTTATCCCATACTTCTTGGATTTTCTGCTCATGGTTTCTTAACATTCTTGCTGAGCTGTCTGTGTTCTTTTCAAGTTGAAATACTTTGTCTTTGTTGTCTGATATTGTATCTTCTAAGTGTTCAACTTTGCTGGTAATACTCTCATTTGAGTTTTTAATTTGGTTTATTGTTTCCTTCATTCCCAGGATTTCTGGTGGTTTTTTTTTTTTTTTTTTTTTTTTTTTTTTAATAACCTCTATCTCCCTGTAAAGTTGATCTTCTACTTCTTGGATTTGTTTATGTAATTTATTGTCAAAGTGATCTTTTATTGTCTGATTTTGCTGTCTAATGTCTTCCTTGAGACTCCAGATCATCTGAAGCATGTATATCCTGAACTCTTTATCTGGCATTCCATCTGCTGCAGATATTACCTCTTCTAATGTTGAATTGATCTGCATTGTTTGTGGTCCTTTCTTTCCTTGTCTTTTCATACTGCTCATGTTTCTTTCCAGCTTTGTGAAACTGCTGTGTTAAAGATTTCCCCCTTATATATTTATATTGCTCTTGTATAGCTCCAAAATGTCTCTTTTGTGGAGAAAGACAATGTTAACAGTTCCAAATATCAATAGTACATCATCTAAGCACAAGTTTTCATTATTAATACATTTATAGTTAGACTCTAAGTTTACAGATATTGGCTCCAATTATTATGTAAAAATATGGTCATTAGTTTCATAAAAACTTACCAATTCTGGTGGCATATAGAAAACTAAATTTCAGGGGCTGGGGATGTGGCTCAAGTGGTAGAGCACTCCCCTGCATGCATGCAGCCCGGGTTCGATCCTCAGCACCACATACAAACAAAGATGTTGTGTCTGCCGAAAAACTAACTAAATAAATAAATATTAAAAAAAATTTCTCCCCCCGCCCTCTCTCTTTAAAAAAAAAAAAAAAGAAAACTGAATTTCAGATGTAGGATGTTATGCTTAGGGGGAAAGGAGTGAGGGTATGAGGTTAATCTAACTTAACAACTTTGGAGAACTGTAAGCAATAGACTGGTAATTTATGGAAGAATGTATAGATTCAACCTCCTATCTGTATTTAGAAAGTTAACAAACATAGAGATAGTAAAATTTAGGAGGCTGAAAGTGCGATAGAGGGGGTAAGTATGAAGAAAAAAAATAACAAGGAAGAAAAGAGACAAAAGAGAGAGGGAAAAAGAAAATAAGAAAGAAAAAGAAAAAAAAGGGGGGAGGTGGGGCATATGCAATTCCTCTATATTATATTATTCTGGTGATTCAGTTGTTAAAGTCCTATTTCAACAGTTCTTGTTTTCACATATGTTGAGGTTGTGAAAGAGAGAGAAGAAAAGATATGCAAAAAATAAAAAAGTCTCAGAACTCTGTTTTCCTTTCTTCTAGTAGGTGGCGATGTCTATTCCTAGCTTGAGCCTCTGTGTTCAGGGTGGTGGATGAAGCCAGTGTGAAAGGACATGAGCTTCCACCAGTAGCCTCCCTACTCTAGTCTCTGAGATGGAAACTAGGTGCCTGTACAGTTTTTGTTTTGCATTGATAGCTACACCCCTCAAAAGCTTGTGGGAAAAATTTTGAGTTATCCCAGCTAAGGGTGGGGGAGTTGGATCAATGGCAGAACCATGCTGGTAGCCACGCCCTCAGTTGATGGGTTTTAAGGATTGATGGGCTTCCTCCTCCAGGCTGGCATGCAAGGGCGGGGCCAGGCTTCCTCCTCCAGGCTGGCTTGGGCCGGGCTTCCTCCTCCAGTATATTTCATTCTTAGTCATTTTATTTTATAGAAAATGTCAACATCAGGAAACTTCAATGCTCACATATTGATATAGTCATTTAAATTTTTCTTATATATCTCAGTATTTCTTAATGAATAAATTCATTTTTATATGTCATTTCTTAAGATTTTCAATCATTATAGCATCTGACTTACAATAAGTGTAAGGAAAATGAACAACTGAAAAATTGAGTTTTTTAATCCAGAAAACATTTTATTGGTCTTTAAATACTTATCTTCTTTATACTTCACAGAAGTTTTGTCATTATAATTTTCTCATAAACACAATTTGGTATATTTCATATTTTATTGTTATAATTTAAGGCTATTCCTTAACATAAATTATTTTATCTGCAAATGTAATTATTCATATATTTAAGGGTTAAGTAGAAAAATTATAAAAAATCTCTCTCTCCTTTTCTGTGGGATGGGGATGAGTTCTTACTATGTTGTCCTGGATGCTCTCCAACTTCTGAGCTCAAGTGATCCTCTTGCCTGTAGAGTGGCTAGGATTTCCGGCATATGCTACCATGTGACTCAATCTTGAGCACATTTTGTCCAATGGGTCATTGTGTTTTTACGTTATAGATAAAGCAATCTACAAATATTAAAATAGCTTTCATTTTATTTTCTCAGGCAGACATTGCTAGTTTTCCAATCATGATTTGTCCTTCTTCCTTGATAATTGAAACCAATTTCTTTGGAATCAATGAACTATATACTTTGGTGGAGTCTCAAACCCTGTCCACAAAGAGCCAGATTTTATCCACTTAGACCAATCACAGCACTTCCATTTTCTCACAAGAGACCAGGTTAGCAATGCACATAGACCATGTGTCAGAGTTATACTGCTGAGTGCCTCCTTGCCACTCTCCCCTTTGTAATAGACATCTGAATTCATTTATTACCATCTTCCTTGCAAATAGAAATGGCGGATTACATGAAAGCAATATTTTGAGTGGCTATTTGGTGAAACTTCAGTATAGGACCTGGCTTGGTAGAGACTTACAGAGACTTATGTCCTTTATTTCCCTCCAGCTCACAATTCTCTGAAGGCTACTTAGTGAAAGCCAAATCACTGCACATATTTAAAAGGAAAAAAAAATTGTTACTAACTGACAAAATGAGATTATAAACAGGGTATGTACAGGGTATCCAAAGTTTAGCATCTGATAGCCCCTCCATTTCTAAATTGGAGTGAGAAGAGAAATAGCTTTACCATAACCTCCTTCTGAAGACATGTGATTACATTGTGTGTACTATGATATTCCAGGATAATTTCCTTAGATCAAAGTTTATAAACTTAATCACATCAGAAAATTATGTTTGCATTGTAATGTAAAATATCCATAGGTTTGGGGATTAGAATATGAACTTTGTGAAGTTAGTATTCTGCTTAAAGCAGTTTATGTGAAGAGTGAAAAATATGGTAATTCTTTCCACATAAGAACTGCAGCCATGGACCTGATACAACTACTTCTTCAGAGGCAGTGTGCTCCAGTGGAGGTGAGAGGTACAGGGAAGGAGATACTTCTTCCTCCCTTTCTAACTCCCTTTATTAATTTTCTCATGACTCCCAATTGTGACTATCAGAAGCCAGGGTCCGACTAGGCACTGGATATTCAGTCTTCATGGATTAAAGTTTCCTGTAACAGAGCAAAGCTGATAAAATGAAACAATGAAAATAATGGGCTGGAAGACAAATGGTTCCAGACATTAAACAGTTCTTTTATTTTTCATTATATCTAAAATATAAATTAAAGATGTGAAATTCCTACAGGCATTTTATGACATTGAGAATAGAAGATACATGCTATGAGAAAAAAAAGAAAAAAAGGAGTTTTCAGTCTTTGATGATTTTCTGCGTCTATAATACAAACACTGGACTTATATGGATTTGTTTCACACTAAGAAATAATTCTAATTTATTTATAACCATAATCTGAGTTTATTAATAGAAGAATAACAAGCATGAATATGATTCTGGTTATGGATGTGTGAGACACAGTCACCTAAAATGTAGGTAATTTGAGTTTCCAATACTCCCTTATATGAGATGGAAGAAAAGCAGTATTTTCTCTTCCAGCATTAGGTCATTATAAACCTTCAAGTTTAAGGACAAAAACTTCATTTAAAATAAACAAAAACAACAACAACAAAATGCAGGATCTTTCCACATTTATGAAGTTTTTAGCAGTCCATTCACAGCAAGTGTGCTGGGACCTCACCCTAAACATTAAGGGCAAAGTATCATATTTTGCACTTCAATCTCTCCACTGTTAAGAAGAAGGTATGATCTGGTGGCACTCTTTATGACCTGGAGGCAGTATATTCCAGTCTGGGAATATTGCTTTTCACCCTTTTATTGGACTGGAGGTCCAGGTTTTACTGGAACTTAATTCAGGAAAGTAATCTTAGAAGTCTTATTACAAAGAAAAAGTAACCTTACCAAAATAGCCATAAGTCTATGGAAAACCTATGATACTAAAGTTATTTTTACTGAGAAATGCATCACATAAATTTTGACAAATCCTACTAGGAGAATTCTAGTGTAGATCCATAGGATTATGCAGTCTGACCACACTATATACAGCAGAGAACTATAGATGATTTGACAATCATCACCTAGGTATTTATTATGCTCTAGTATCCCTACCATTTGACTATAGAATATCATAGGATCAGAGCTTTCCAACATGATCTGGGTTCTGTGGCAGTAGTATCCATTAGAGAGCATCACAAACAGGCTGTTCAATAGCCAAGGAGACAGAGTGATTGAGTCAGTTGACATCACCTGCTATGATTATAACAGCCATAGTGGCAGAAAGAGAAGATATGTATAATCCCTACTCACCATGAGTGATCTTGCTTTTGGCCCAACAAGCATTCAACTGATTACCAGCAAACACCAACCCACACCACCTGTATGGCAGCATTCCTTGAAGAGACTGACAAGCCACCAAAAAATAAGCAGGTTATATTAGCCCATTGCATTTTAGTTGAGACAATGATATATCTTCACAGAAATCATGGTATGACTCGCTATGTTTCTCTTTCATGTCCATAGTCTTTTATGTTATAAACAATATCTAAGGGCATATGATAAAAGAGAGTCCTTCTAGTACCACCAAATCAAAGCAGCCTATTTGCAGGAAAGGAAATGCAACAATTGGTCAGTTATCATGAATGTACTTGTCCTTTCACTTTCCGTATATCAGAATATACTGAGTTAACAGTACAATAGAATAGTCATTTATAGACAGAGGTAAAATATTATGTTTTACACAATATCCTATATTGGAATGACATCATCAAGGACTGGGTGTAGACTCAGTCAATGATAGTTACATATTACTGTATTCCCAATAAGAAAATTTTGGGGGCTTTGGAACAAGCCCAGTTATTATCATTCTCTATAATCCATTGATGCTTGAGCTATTTGTGCCTCTCTCCTATGGCATATAAATTCTACTTCTCATGCTTTCACTAGAAGACATAGTAAATGGTGTATAAAATTCAAATTATTGCTTACAAATAATATTTTCTATTATATATGTGAATATATTTGCACACACACACACACACACACACACGACCTCAACAGAGGAAAAACAGTATAACTCTACTTGAAAGTTAGAGTGCAGGAGTGCAGTAGGGATATGAGAGAGATTCCACAGAGTGGCATGCATGGAGAACTAGTATGGACTTATGCAGAAGGTAATGAAGCACATGGTATCTACCAACCCGTTCTTCTCAGTTAAGATTAACCATGCTGGGAGCCATCTGTGAACTGTGCATGAACCAAATCAGCATAGAAACCAATGGATAGGAAAGTCTGGTATCTGCGAAGTTCAAGCAGCAATCCTGCTGGTTTGAGACTTCCCATTACATGGGACTGCCTACCCAGCTCTGTCAGGTTCAACAGAGTACCTGAGATGGGGTGACCTGCTGGAGCCACAGCCACATAGCCTCTCAGAGATAGTATGGCTTTCCAAGATGACAATCAGCCTGTTTGCTGCAAGACCCTTGCCACATAGAGAAACAAAACTTCTCCTGCTGAAACCTTATCCCTGCCTTTGATGTACTCGCCCTTATATAAAGAACTGGAGCCATCTTCTGCCATTTTCTGGTTGTTCAGTTCCAGCTCCTATATGGACTGGAGGATCTATCAGGCACTCTGCTTCCTCTTTGATCTAATTTATGGCTGAGTTTTAATCTTTATTAATTATTTCAAACTCTTTTCAGCAGGTGTCTTACATCTTCTGAGCAAGAGACTACCCTGGCTGGGTGCTGGCTGCCCCGCAATACAACCATAAACGAAAAGGCCATCACATGGCAAGGAAAGAATAAGCAAGAGTCCCCCGGCAATTCCCAGTATTTCCATGGATAAAAAAAGAATTTACTGTGGACAACCTTGTGACCCTTACAACACTGAGCCAAGATTTGAAATCTGCTACATTAACCCATAAAAGATCCTAGTTCACATGGTGCCACCGCATCCAGTATTCTGCTACATGGTGCCATCCTGAGACCACACTAACCTGAAGAAGTTGCTAAGTAAACCCACCCACCTTTCTCTGCCTCCTATTAAACAGCTGAAGATCTTACCCACCAACTCACATCTTCAGGAATCAGTTGGACAGCCTACCATGAATGGATTGAGCTGCTGAATTTCATGAAGTCTCTGTACAGTCCTCAGACACAGATGGATACTCCACTTGGGTACAGTCATGCAGTTCAGTCGTTGCATGGCCATCAGATACTGACAAGTGCCCCATCACCACTGTTGGGACCACTGAACTATGTGTACTTAGACTACCTTATCATACCCACCCCCATGCAAACCTTGAAATCTGAGAACTGCATTGCCTCTATTATTCTACCAGTTGTTGCTTGTCTGCTGGGGCCTAAGGAAGTGGACATCACACCACATGAACCTGGAAAATTGTTGAGTGCCCCCTACCCACAACCATCTCATACAACACACAGAGAGGAATCCATTTTGTAGAAGAAATCCACATCTCACCCTAGACCAGATGCTTACTGTTATCACCAACATTGATTACAAAAGGAGAAGCTACATGAAAATCACAGTTCTGTTCACACTTTGAACGAAAGTTTACATTGCTTCCCAATTGACATTCTAGAACGCATCACCAGCCTAAAGTGTTTTACTACAAAAGTCAATGTATAACATTAGTAAAGTACATATCAATATAGATAAACAAGAAGTATGAAAAAGAAAGGTAATGTGATACCTGATAATAGTCTAGTTATAGACCCAAAAGCAAAAGGAATCAGTGAATTGCTTAATATTGGAAAATATTCATTTTAAGAAAAATCAAGGAAGTACAAGAGAATATGGAGAGATAATTCAAAGAAATAACAAAATAATTAATGATTTAAAAAAGCTAGTGATCATAAAAAAGAACCCCAAACTCTTGGAACTAAAGAATAAATGAAATAAAATAAATAAAATAAAATAAAAAATAGGGTTGGAAACCTTAAGAAAAGACTAGGTCAAGGAGAATAAAGAATTTCTAAGCTTAAAGAAAGTTTTTTTTTTAAATAATCTAGTTAGATTAAAAAAAAAAAACTAGGAGAGAAACAATTAATGAGAAGAAAGAAAAAGGGAATTTTAAAAACTTGGAAGATTTTTGAGATATAAAACATGAAATACAAACAATTGCATTATGGAAAGTCTAAAAAAGGAAGAGAAGAAATGAAGTGAAAACATTAATTAAATAATATCTAAAAAAAATCCTTAATTTTGGAAAAGATAGATATATCCATATCAAAAGAACTTAACAGATCCAGATTTGATCTGACCAAACTGGTCATCTCCAAGACTTAGTATAATCAAATTGTCAAAAATAAAAAGCAAAGGCAGAAATCTAAAAATATACAAAGTTTCAAGGATCTTTAATGGAATCTTCATTAGACTAAGAAGAAATTTCTCTGTGGAAACTTTATAGGTCAGGAGAAAATGGCGTGGTATATTAAAAATTCTGAAAGAAGTAACTGAAACCAAAAATATTATACCAAACAAAGCTAACCTTCTGACATCAAGGAGAAATAAATTCTTTCTCACACATGCAGAACTGGAGAGGATTCAACACCAGACTATCCTTACATCAAACTTAAGGACATCCTATTGCTGTCTATAATAGAAATAATTCACAGTAAAGACACATATAAACTGAAACAAAGGGATGTAAAAAGGGATTTTATTTCCATGCAAATGAAAATAAAAAGTTAGCAGGAATAATTACACTTACATCAAACAATACAGATTAGAAGTCAAAAAATGTCAAAATAGAATGTTTATATAATATAAGAAATCAATACAAAAAAGGAAATTATATATATATATATATATATATATATATATATATATATATGTGTGTGTGTGTGTGTGTGTGTGTGTGTGTGTGTGTGTGTATACACACATATATCTCCAGTAATAGAGTACCTAATTTAATGAAGAAAAGATTATTAGATCTAAGAAGACAGATATATTTCAACACAGTAAATGACCATACATGCATTATTGAAAAGATTGTTCAGAAAAAAAATCGACAAAGGAACATTGTAGATAAACTATATGGTAGATCAAGAGGACCTAATGTATATTTGCAGAATATTTCACCAATAGCTGCAGAATATATATTCAGATCAGCAACTGGGACTTTTTCCAGCATGGCCAATATGTTAGGTCACAAAACTAATCTTAATAAATTAAAAAAAATATTAAAATCATATCATATATCTTCTCTGACCACAATGGAATCTGTCCAAATAGCTAGATATCAACAACACATAATTTACAAATAGTACAAATACATGAAAATTAAGTGACTTGCTCTTGAATGAACAATGACACATGAAAATATTTTAAAAAATTAAGTATTTCCTAAAAAATCAAAATAAAAGGAAGCACAGCATATCAAAACACAAGATAATGCAAATGCAGTACTAAGAAAAACTTTCAAAGCAATAAGTGTATATGTCAAAAAGGTAAAGTGTTCAAGTAGACAATCTAATGTTGAAAAGAAAAAAAAGCCCAAAATTCATAAAAAGAAAATAAATTAACAAAGATCAGAGGAGAGACATATGAGAGACCAAAAAGAATACAAAAGTTATCAAAGTGGAGAGCTGCTTTTAAAATACATTTTAAAAAGCACAATTTTTAGCTAGATGAATCAACATAAAAAAGAGATTACCTACAAACAAAGATACTAAAACAAATGCAAATAAACACAAAGGAGAATCATGGACTGCTATGAACAGTATTTGTCAATAAATTTTAGAATCCAGAAGAAATGTATGAATTTTTACATACATATAACATAGTGATATTGAACTGTAAAGACATGGAAAATGAACAAACCAATAATCATAGTGATATGGAAATGTAAAAAAAACCCAGAAAGTTAACAAAGCCAAGATTGAATTAGTGATAGACTTCCAACAAGCAAAATCCTAGGACTGGATGGTTTCACTGCTGAACTATACAAAAACTTCAAAGAAGAGCTGATATCAACTATCTCAAACTATAAGAAAATAGTAGAAAAAGAAGGAACTCTTCTTAGCTAATTCTATGAAACTAGTCTCCCTTGATAGCAATACTAAGAAAAAAATATATATAACAAAAAGGACACTTAGAACAATATCCATAATGAACATAGATACAAAAATTTTCAAGAAAATTCCAGTAAACAGGATCCAACAGCACATCTGAATCCATGATGCATTGTATATTTCTTGATTATTCATGGTAGAACACACAGAATTCTGTAAATGTATCAATGGGCTTAAGGAAAAAGCCATATGAGAATCTCATAGATGCAGAAAAGCATTTGGTAAAATTCAATATGATAAAAATAAACCCTCAAAAATATTATATCTACATAGAATATGTCTCAACACAATAAAGGCTATATTACAAACCCATAATAGCCAATATCATGCTGATTGAAAAAAACACTGTAAACATTTTTTTCTAACATCAGGAAAGAGAAAAGGGTAGAATGATGGTTCCAGAGGCTGGGGAGAGTAGGGTTAAGAGGAATGGGAAAAGGTTGATAAGGGGTAGTATATTACAGTGAGATAGAAGCAAGATGTTCTGTTGTGCTCTTGAACCATAGTATGACTCTAGATAACAAAAATGTACTCTACATTACAAAAAGCAGGAAGAAATTATTTTGAAAGTTTTACTATGAAGAAATGACAAATAAGAATATACGGAAAAAAAGCAAATATGAATGCTTTGTCAGATATAAGGTGACTGACACATAATGGGATAGGGAGGGGGAGCATGGGAGGAATAGATGAACTCTAGATAGGGCAGAGGGGTGGAAGGGGAAGGGAGGGGGCAGGGGGCTAGCAATGATGGTGGAATGTGATAGACATCATTATGTGTGAAGACATGAATTAGTGTGAACATACTTTATACACATAGATATAAAAAATTATGCTCTATATGTGTAATAATAATTGCAGTGCATTCCGCTGTCATTATTTTTAAAAAATCAATTGAATATTTTTAAAAATGTATAGATACCTTTACCATGAGTTAAAAATTACACAACGTATACACGTATCAAACCATCCCATGGTACACTCTTAATGTGTACTATCTGTAAGTTTTTATGTATCAGAGAAAAATAAATTTAATTAAAAATCTCTGGCTGGGGATGTGGCTCAAGCGGTAGTGTGCTCGTGTGGCATGCATGCTGCCCAGGTTGGATTCTGAGCATCACATACAAACAAAGATGTTGTGTCTGCCGAAAACTAAAAAATAAATAATAAAATTCTCTCTCTCTCTCTCTCTCTCTCTCTCTCTCTCTCTCTCTCTCTCTCTCTAAAAAAAAATCTCATCAGTGAAAAGTGGTAAAAATTAATGAATAAGTAGAAAACTGCATAAAGAAATAGACAAATGTCACTAAAGCAGAGTTAGAGTATGTGAAATATGTAATTAAAAGTTCTTTTGATAATGAATTGTAGTTTCTTTTGATGCATGTTAAGCCACATATGTGTTACATAATCTGCAAGTAACATTCACTTATCAACAAGAAAATATCTTTATTTTACCTCATTTAAAGAATTTTTAAAAATCCCTTGAACATACGTATCTGAGAATTATCTTCTTTCAGCAACCTAAATATATCACCCCATCTCTGGCTTTCATGTTCCTGTTGTGGATAAAGGGTCAATCTTGCTGTTGCTTCTTTGTGTTTCCTCATCTAAGTTTTTCCTGAGATTTTCTCTTTATTTTTGATTTTTATGTGTCTTACATTAATATGTCTATCTCTCTCTTTTTTGTTGTTTATTCTGTTTTTTGTTTCACATTTTTTAATCTGGGTTGATGGCTTTGCAAGTTTGTCAAAATTATTGGTGATTACCTTTTCAGATTTTCCCATTCTCCCTTTTACCTATTTATTAGGACTTCAATTACACATAGATTTCAAACTTACTGTTTTTCTAGAAATGTTTATTAAATCATGAATGTTGTTTACTAAAAATTATTAATTATATGTGCTCCAGTTTATGCTGCTCTCCCCAGAAAAGGTTAATTCATCTCACTATGAGATCAATATACTGGAAGTAAATAACCTAATGCTATGTTTCTCATTGAGGAAAATGTTCCCTTTATAGAACATATGGTGATATGCAGAGATAATTTTTGTTGTTACAATGAAGAAGATACTACAAGTACCTTTTAGTAAGTAGATATCAAGGAACTGCAAAAGAATTTACAGATCACATGAAATTATGTGGCCCTAAATGACAAAAGAGTCAAATTGACAAATTCTGCCTTACCCTAAACAGAGAGGTTTGGTGGTTTAAAGCTGGTATTTAGCCATTTAGTCTACATTGGATTTATCTATTAAGTTCCAGGATTTTAAAAATGACCCTGACATATTCTAAAGACTTCTAATTTACTTATACAAGATTTATATTGAGAAATGAGGGAAGTGGGCAGAGATTACAGAATACAAAATTTCCATTTTTTGCCATGATATCTAGTAGTGCTAGGATACTTCTGGATTATTTTCATGATCTTAAGCTATGGTTGAAGAATACTGGAGACTGCAGTTAAATGATTTCTGCATTACCCACACCCATAATTCCTATGAGAATAGTAATTTCTTATTATGAGAGTAGTTTCTAAAACAGTTCTCTGATAATTTTAATAGATTTACTTGTCTTTATACACTTGAATGCAACCTCAGGAGACCTAGAATCTTACCTGTCTCATCAATGTGCCTAGAATAATGTAAGAAAACTGGAAGTGCTTAATATAGTTTTTGCTAAATGATAGATTCAGCACATGAATGAGGGCATGATTTAATTGATTCAAACTGCATTTTCTTCTTTTTTGTTTTGCTTATTATACTATTCAGCAAACCACATACTGACTTAACAACTTTATCATGGAAGCTTTCACTTCCTGGTTGCGAAGTGTATAAATTACAGGGTTCAGCAAAGGAAAGATGACTGTATGGAAGAGAGAAACCACTTTGTCAGCTGGGAAAGCCCTGAAGGGGCGGGTGTAGATAAAAATGGCAGGTCCAAACATGAGGAACACAATGATAATGTGGGTGGTGCAAGTGGAGATAGCCTTGCTCTTCCCTTCTGAGGAGTGTCCCTTTACTCTGCAGAGGATGACAGCATAGGAGGCCAGAAGGCCCAGGAAGCACAGCAGGGTGAGCAGGCCACTGTTGGAGACCATCAGGAGCTCCACCACAAAGGTGTCAGTGCAGGCCAGCTTGATGACCTGTGGCACATCACAGAAGAAGTTGTCCAGCTGGTTTGGGCCACAGAAGGGCAAGTGCAGGATAAGGGCCACTTGCACAATGGAATGAGCAAAACCCCCAAGCCACAGAGCCAATAGCAATGCATAGCAGACCCTGGGGTTCATGACTGTTGCATAGTGTAGAGGCCGACATATGGCGATGTAGCGGTCAAAGGCCATGACAACAAGGAGGAACATCTCTCCTGCTCCAAGGAAGTGCAAGAAAAACAGCTGGGTGATGCAGCCTCTGTAGGAGATCACCTTCTTCTCAGAGAAGAAGTCCACCAGCATCCTGGGAGACACAATGAAGGAGTAGGAGGCATCCAGGAAGGCCAAGTTGCCCAGGAAGAAGTAGAGGGGGGCTGTAAGTCCAGGATCTGATTTTATGGTCAAAATGATAAGAAAATTTCCAGGGAGAATTACAATGTAGAAAAGTGAGACTAGCACAAAGACCAGGAGCTCAGCATCTTGAGATTGAGTCAAACCAAGGAGGATAAATTCTGTCACCACTGTGCTGTTCCCTCTCTCCATCACTTCTCATTCTGCAGAATAAAAGCAAAACAGAGGTCATCTGTTAGAAACACTTTATCTTTTGCTTTACAGGTCCACACCAGATAAAAGCAATATTTGCCATAGCCAACACATCGTAGTTAAATACAATTTATACCCCATAAGACTTCTGTGTCCTGGATCAACCCCTCTATCCTTCTTCTAATTTCTCACTAAGGCTCTCTTTTTTCTAGTCACATGCACATTTACCTTTTAACATGTGCTTCTACATAACTGTCTTCTGTAGGACCCTGGGACGTTTTGCTTGGGGTATGTTAGAAATTTCCCATTTAAAGGAATATTTAACCATTATCAAGGTCGTCCTTTTGGTGGTGTTATAGGCCTATTATTGTTGTTAATGGTTCTTCATTGTTTCTAATTGTTAGATTATTGGCCAAGTTTGGGTTCCTTCTCTTTATCCTCAAAAAACAAAATGCTTTTGCACTTGCTTTTCTATTCAGGTCCTATGCAAGCCTGAGTTCCTGCTTGCTATCTTTCTGTTTTCTGAATTCTCCCTCTAAACTGGTCATCAGGATCTCAAGCAAAATCTGTACATGTGACTTGCCTTAGGGGGTTCCTTTAATTAACCATGGTCTGGGTGCCAATCCTATATCTGCACTATATCCTGCTCTTAAATTCTAATTAATATTCACCCAGCCTTATTTGCTTAATCTATTTTCCCAAATCTCAGAATGTTAGTCAAATGATATCCGTCTCTCTCACAAATATTGTTTTGTAATACAAAAATTCATCAGAATATATAGAATATTTTATCTATCCCTGCTAATAATATTAAAGCCTAGTAGAGTGGGAATTGGCCAGATGGAAATATACTATAACATATTCATTTGAGAGATAAGAAAAAAATAAAAGTTTTAAATTTATGAATAATGTACTCTTTTTATCTTATTAACAAGTGATAGGCAAAATTATGAGTGTGTATTTTTCCATTTCAACTAATTAGATAATTATTAATTAATGGTTCATCTACTGGTGCAATTTTATTTATGCACTTTAACAAATCATGGTATTGCTTCTCAAAAGATTTCCCCTTTTCTGGCTGTAATGTTTTTCTAAATATTTATGCTAGAGAAATTGAGAATTAAGGTGTAGTCCATATGCTGGTTTGCAAAGTAGAATATTCATTCTAGGGAGGGGGCACAACATATTTAATTGGGGTGATTAATAGTAGTGGACCTTCTTTCTTTGTCACTCTAAGCTATATTTTTGAAAAATCTTATATTTCCCAATGTGTTTTAAATTTTGTGTTAGTATAATTGTACAAATATTTAATAACAAATAAATTCTCACACATTGTTAGACTGTATATTTCAGTACTGGAGTGGATGACTTAAAAGATGAATCATTACTAATTAAAACTAATTGCTGCCATATGACATACAAGTAGTACCACTGAGTTTTGATGATATGTAATGCTTACTTTTCAGAAGTTCCACCAACACAATGTAATGCAATTTGGCAATGAAAAGTAATGAAATACACATGCTACAACATGAATCAAAAGAAAAAGCATTACACAATGTTAAAGGGGACAGTCACAAAAAAAAACAATATTTAAAAAGTCCAGAAATGGAAAATTTAGAAGAAATGTAGCATAATGATTGCCTAGGTTTAGGGGGTGGAATGAAGATTGACACAACATATATGAGAAAATTTTAGCCTTATGAAAGTGTTCTAGAATTATATCATGATGATTTTTGCATGATAAACTATGATTAAATAGTGAATTTTAAATGTTGTGTTTTATGATGTGCTAATAATATCAATATTGAAAAATATTTATTAAGTAAATGTGGGGTGATACTAATGTAAATGTAATATAAATTACTAATGACATCACTATATAGATGAGATGGGAAGGGAAAAATGTGTGAAAGAATAAAAAATAGACAGATCCAAAAGACCTTAAAGAACTCATGGGACACTTAGGCAGTGTGTTATATTTTACAACACACCTGTGAGGAAATATCTAAACATTTATTTTATGTGATTAGTAACATTCGTAACTAATAGCTAAATATTATAGAACAAGTACTCACAACACAGGAGCACATATTTAGACACACAAACACATAATCCCACATGAAATAGCACACGTAGAGTGAGTCTAAGAAATCTGAAATATGACATAATGCCTTTGATATCCTTAGAAGTAGCTAGGGAGGTGCCTTCTCTGTACCTACTTACACCTCCATACCCACATTTCATACTGTCTGCAGAATCTGTTCCCAGGACAGTGAGCTTGGGAGCTCCCCTCCTGTACTTACATCTGGTGCATCCACTGCTCACCTGAGTTGATCACCTGTGCTTCTTGAGGTTCACAATTCTAAGACACAGATAGCTCTCACTCTTCCTTTATTTACTTTCCATTGTCTGTATCTATTCCCTGTCACCCAACAGATGGAATTCCATACCATCCCAGGTCTTTGGTCTACTTCCTACCCTCTTGTAGTCTCGTTTCTGTTCCTGAGGTTCTCAAATCACACTCATCAGAGACTGGAGAACAGGCTCAAACAATGGGTGTCACAAGTTAAAGTGAGTGTTCAGGCAGGGAGGACAAAGAAGTTATGTTAGTGTGGGCTAAGGTGGAGCCTGAAGGTTTTACCACCTCTAGCCTTCCTTGTCATTTCACCTGCTACAGGCAGAGGGGAGCTCATATCCTTCACTCTTTTTCAGAATTCAGTTGCACAGCATCTGCAGGCCAGATTGTGCATAACTAGGTAGCTATTAGTTCATCTTCTAGAGCCAGGGGCTTAAAGACAGAATCACTATCCTAGCACCTCTCTCCTTCATCATTCCCAATTGATTTCCTTTTGCTGCTTTTTCTTTCCTCGTCCTTCTGCTAATTCTATCATCATATATTCATAAGTATTTTTTCACATTGCTTTCAATTTTGTTGTTTCTTTCCCTTTTTTTTCCTTGTAGTTTTCCCTCTATTCTCTTCTTTTCCTCATTTGCTGTCTTGCTTATTCTTTTCTCCTCCTCCCATTTGACCACATTATTTGAGACTTAAGTATTTTTCACTATCTTTTCTACATACATAATTTCACTACATTCAATGCTCATTTTTTCCAACAATTCTGAAGTAGTGGATTGTTTACCTTTGGTTAAGTGAGGTAGGGATCAATTATTTGTATTAAAATCAAATTAAGATCTAGTTGGTGAATCTTCCTAACCTACTAGAATTTTCACTTTTTAATCATTTAGGTATGGCAGAAACTTTATTTAAAGGTCACGATAGAAAGTTCTATACATCTGAATTTAGAGCTCACCATTGCTCTGTTCCTACAACATTATTCTCAAGTGAATTTCAAGGCAGCAGATATCCCAGACAAATATATTATTTTTTTTTCTAGTTCTTCCTTCTTTTCATTTATTTTAAATATAAAGGAAAACAGAAAAATTTCACCTTATAAGGAGTTCACTGCTACTCCCAGACTTCCCAGGGACTGAAAGGGAACTTAACAGATCTTTCCAGAAGTTGTCCTTAAATATATGTTCTCATGTTGGAACATTATGAATTTTGAAATCCACTCTTCTAATTTATGATGCAATAGAGAATGTACATTGGGATTTTATAACTAACTACTTTAACCCTGTAGAGTACTGCCAATGGGAATTAGTGGATGTTGACTACAAACAGAACAAAAGGAAAAAAAAGACAAGAGAGAGAGAGAACATTATGTAGTCAAAGTATGTACCAGTGAAAGCCCAATTGGATCATGTTAGGTTTTTGAATTTGACATTTTAACAGTTGTACAGATAATGGAACGACACTTGTGTTTATTAGGCAAAATGAAAGCAGTAAGCCTATGGAGGTTATTCTAGATCTTATACAACTCATGGGTATAATGAGAAGCCATTCATCTTTAAGAAATTAAGTTGTAGGACTAAGCCAAAAATCAGTATGTTATTATTTGTATAAATTTGGGCACAAAAGAGTCAGGTAGAATATATTATGCTCAAAAAAGATTTTTCAGGAATTATTGTTCTTAAATAAAGATCTTCATGGTGGCTTATAGACCAGTTGGTCTATGCCCATATCCTCTCAAATAAAAGAATAAATAATATATTGTTATTTTTTATTTATAATTACTTATTGTTTAGCTCGGTAGTTCATGTCTTTCTTTCTATTTCTCAATTAAAGAATTTTATGTAGAAGAAAAATTTTAAAACCTCCTATTTCAGTTTTTCCTACCTATTAAAATAAAATTTGGCATTGCTTAGTCATTAAACTTAGAGGAAGGCATTTTAATTTTATATTTTATTGTATATAAATACAATACATGGTCAAGCATAATTTTATTCAAATTTATACCCATAAGTTATACTCATATTATCCAGAGTGCAATAGGAGATGATGAAAAGTGAACAAAAGATGGAAAAATGTTATTAATATTTGTAGCAATTTATTTCCCTTTTGAGTCTGTGCTACAAACATATAAATTTGAATGCATGTCATTAATCTTGTATAAAAGTCCATCAGTAGGGTAAAACTACAGAATGAAAAAAAAGTTAGAAATGCAGGATAGCTAGAAATGAAATAATGGAGGAAAGAACTGAAAAGACACATGAAAATGTAGAAGCAAAGGTGAAGAGAAAAGGTAACTGTGCCCACAACTGTAGACGTACCCATGAAGTCATGGTGGGATATACAAGAAAAGGGGAAGAAGGAGGGAAGGGGAAGAGAGAAGAAGAAAGGAAGACAGAAAGTGACTGAAACCCTTGGAAAGACAAAGTCTTTTGTTTTAATTTTAACTCATTTTTAAAATTTTACATTTTTAAATATAATTACAGACTTTCCTGGCATTTCACCTCTCAGCATTTACCACAGTGCTTTAACATTAGTCAAAAGGAATAACAGATCTGAACTTGTCCACAATTTTCCCTGATGAGAACTTTTTTCTCTGAGGCAATTGTACAGCATTTAAAAAAAAAATACATGTTTGTGTTTGTGTTCAAGTATGTGTTTTTTCTTTTACAATTACTCTTTTATTGTTTTTTAATTACTCTTTTATTGATGTTTTTATTTTTTATATAATTTAATTATTTTGAACTGATACATAAAAGATAAAATTGTACATATTAATTGGACATCAATTTTTCAGAGATCATGGTTTCAGAGGTTCAGCCCATAGATGGTCATCATATATATATAATGCTAACATCAGGACAACCATATTTCTCTCATCAAACATTTATCATTTCTTTATGGTGCAAACTTCCCAAAGACATCCAGATTTCTGAAATGTCCAATACATTATCTATAGCACATTATCTATAGCACTGCATTAGCACACCAGAACTTCTTATTCTTTTCTTTTACTTGGTATAAATTTGTTTTAGTTAGCTTTTGTGTTTCAGTAACCAAAATACTCAACCAGAGATAAGAACAACCTAGAGGAGGGAAAGTTTATTTAGAGGTCATGGTTTCAGAGGTTCAGCCCATAGATATTCAATTTTATTACTCTGCACCCAAAGTGAGGCAACATATCATGGGGAAAGGATCCAGTGGAAGAAAGCTGCTCAGTTCATGGCAGGGTCAGGAAGGAGAGAGAGAGAAAGAAAGGGAGAGAGAGAGAGAGAGAGAGAGAGAGAGAGAGAGAGAGAGAGAGAGAGAGAGAGAGAGACAGCCACAGGGAAGATGCATCCTTCCAGGAAATATTCCACTGACCCACCTCCTTCATCTACATACTATTTACTTGCTTACTGTTATCAACCAGTCAGTCCATTCAACCTAGGAATAACTAATTAGGTTATGACTCTTATAATATAATCATTTTATCTCCAAACATTTCTGCATCAAAAGAAGATTCATAGAGACACCTGATATCCAAACCATAACATTCTGCTCCTTGCACAAAAGTGTCCATCTCACAGAGCAAAATGCATTTGGTTCATCACCAAGAATCTCATAGTCTTAACAGTTTCAGCATTATCCATGTACAGAGACTCTCCTGAGACTAATGGTAAATTCTTGTCTGTGAGACCCTATAAATCTCAAGAGCAAGTTACACATATTCAATATTCAGTGACACAATGTTTACAAAGTAAACATTCCCATTCCAAAGGATGAAATAGGGCACATTAGTATTCCCTGTGTATTAATCTTACACCGAAGACAGTTTAGTATTAATGATTTTTTTAAGTGATACCAGCACAATTTCTTTTTTTCTTTCTTTTTTGTTTGTTTCACATAATGGCCACACCTTACTTATTTTGAAAAAAAAATAAAACAAAACAAAAACTATGACTATGGGGTAAACCACTGTTGATTTGTATTTCCCTGATCATTACTGATGTTGAATATATTCTCATGTACCTATTGCTATTTGCATGCTTTCTTTTGAGAAATGTCTACTTAGATCTATTGCCTATTTTTAAATCAGGTTATTTATATATTTGCTTTTGTTGTTCTTTGATTTCCTTGCATGTTTTGGATATAACTCCTTGTCATATTTTGCAAATATTTCTCCCATTTTGTAGGTGGTATTTTTTTCTGTTGATAACTTCCTTTATTATGTAGAAGGTTTTTATTTTAGTGTCACCCCATATGTCTATTTCTGTTGTTGATGTTGCTTGTGCTTTTTAGGACTTATCCAATCAGTTTTGCCAAATCCAACTTCATTCAATATTTTCTCTAACCTTTCTTCTATTTGATTTTAAAAGAATGAGGAATGAAAATCACATGATAATTTCAACAGATGCAGAAAAAAAAATTCTTCCTTTTAAACATACCCCTGAAGATTATTTTATGTAATATTTTGAACCTCATTTTTTAACTTACAACTCATCTTGAAAGTTTCCCTTGTTAACATTCAGTTATATATCTCCTGTTTACAATTCACCTTATGAATATACAATATATATAAAATTTTGTCCTATTTAGGTATATATAGGTTATGTGTAAATTTTTATCTATCCCAATCTATTTTATAATCATTAAATCTAAATATCTAAATGTTTACGTGAAGATATATTCCTAGAAATCTAAGTTTAAAATCAAGATTGATTTTTATGAAAATGTGTGATTTGGAACATATCTGACTTTTACTGAGTTACAATTTATGTATAATAACAAAAAATGTTAAATAAATAGCCAAGGGACTATTAGCATGCATAAATCTATGAACAACACAAAGATCATGATGTATAATATTTCCATGAACTTGCTTAAAAAATGACTGAGCCTTATCTTCAAATCCAAGTGTATGTTTTCATATGACATATTAATTTAGGTAACAGTGTTGCATTATGATAAAAGAGGGTCTTAAGCTTTCCATCTTACAATGTACTCTCTTTATGGCTCTTCAAGACGCATCAATCATTTCCTCACTAAACTTCTAGAATTTGTTGTTTGTTTTCAAAGCCAATGCCATATATTCTTATTTTTGTTTCAGCAGCATCCCTAAACTGTTACTATTTCCATTTCAAATACTTTCAACTCCATGAAGATCACAATATATCAGTGGCACAAAATAATTTTTTAAATGAGAATGTCACATTGAAAGAAAAATTCGGGTAAAGAAAGGAGGAATTTGTGGTACAAAATATTTCTGCTGAATTAACATGGGCTAAATTCTAAACAGTCCACATGCAAGGACCAGAAAAATGAAATCTATCACTCGATGGGAAAACTTCAAAGACAATTTTTTTTTCAACTTGCTCCATCTAGATAGTGTATTCTTGATTTCTTCTCAGATATTTCCTTTTAAAAAATAATAAATGAATTATCGTATTTAAATTTGTCTATGATTCTTTAATTTGAGTGACAAGTATCTTGGTCTGTTTCTCCTATTAGAACTGAATACCATAGACCTGAGAAATTTATAAAAAACAAGGAACAATTCAGCTCATATTTCTGAAGGTTGAGGTATTCAAGATGGGATGGTATACCTACTGAGGGGCTTCTTGCTTCTGTGGATTTTTGAAAACTACCAAGGTGGTGCCAGTCATTGCATGTTTGGACAGAACAATCTTGCTAACTTGGGTCTCTCTATTATTTTAAAGTTACTAATAGAGTCATAGGGCCCCACGTTCATGATGTTATCTAATTACCTTCCAAAAGCCCTAATGCAAAATATGTAAACATAAATTTGGAGGATTAAGTTTTGACATGAGTTAGGGAGGGTACAAACACCCACACCAAAGCTAGCCATTTTTCCAAAATGAAATCCTTGAGTTTTGTTTTTCTGCCCTGAAAATTTTGGAGATTTTTCTTTAGGGTCACAGCCATTTTTTAATGAGGGTTTACTATTTTTTGGAGCAATACATGAGTGCCTAACTAACTTGTTCCCCAATTAGAACTTAAAGATTACATGTCTCTAAATACTGATAATAAAAAACTGCTTTCTCTAGAATGGTTTTTATTTTGTAATTCATGTTTAATGTTTTTGATTTTAGTAAAATGAGCTATTTCAGTTTATAATTTTAAAAACAGCATCTTTAGTTAATTTTGATAAATTAATTATTTCAATGTTTATAAAAGGTATTATCTACTTTTTCAGGATAGCTATCAAGACGTGACTAGGTGGCAAATAGACCCTAAAATTTTAGATGATCCAGAGAATTCTGGATACAATGATATGATATCTATTATATTAGGCCACAGTCCTATTAGAAAACATTGCATGATTAAATAGGTAAAATTGCAGGTATTCTAGAGTTAGAGATGTGATATTATGATAATAAGACATAAAAGTAGAAAATATGGTTGATAACTTATTTACATAAATAATACATATACGTTTTCTTTCATTTTTCTATTTTCATTTCATTTTTAGATAGATTTTTGATCATTAAAAAAATTTTGTTTCATCATTTCCAGGGAAAGAAACTCTAATAATTATAACTCAAAACCATTCTTTAAGTTCTAAAAATAAAAGTCACCTTAGTACTGAAGAAGGAAGCAGATGATTTGTAGGAGAAAACTAAATCTAAAAAACCAAAGTCATGTCTACCCCCATTCGACATTGGATCATGAAGTGTAAACTCTATTATTCGTGGATCATCAGTATATCTTTAGATAAATTGACCCTCTGGTCTTGTTTCTGTTACATGTTCATCTTTGTTCATTCACAATGAAATTGCAGAAACCCACTTCCCTGAGCTGCTGAACACCCCAACTGGTCAATAAGAAGACTGCAGTTTTATCTAATCACAGGAAAAGACTTCTCTCTTTGATGACTCTACTTCTCAGTTTGGACGGAAATTTGATATACATATACAGACATAGACAAAAGTAATGTATTTTAAGCAGTGGTCTAAATCATAAAGCATGATACTTTATTGAAACCATAGTATTAGTACGAAAGGAAAGGATTAAAAATGAAAAATTTATTGGTATATTGAAATTTATTTGGCTATAAGGAAAATAGCAAATTTGAAATTATAAGGCAGTATTAGTTTAAATATAATAATGGAGCAAAATTGCAGGCAAAGTACAAATTAAGGCAAAAGTGGAGATTAAAATACACTAAGAAATAACAAGATGTTTATTAAACCCAGCCAACTTCCCCCTTTGCCTATTTGACTTTGGAAAATATAATTAGCCACTGGCTATCAGAATGCTGAGCTGGCTGCAAACTATGTTAGGGGAGATTTTACAAAATATGTCTGTGGTAAAGGAATAAAAAAAGACACTGCTTTTTAATAATTAATACTATATCTACCATGTGCCATTTTTTAATTGACTGTACTGTTGAAAGATACTGCCCTGAACATTATTTTAAACCATTTAATTTTTTGCTGTTGCTTCTTCTTTCCAGTCTACTTTTAATGCCTCTTACTATATGAGAAATAATTTACAGATGCAAGTGAATGAAAGTTTTTTTCTCCTATACATATATCTGAAATTACCACACTTATCAAACTATAAAATATTTCTCTCAACCTTAGGCATTTCCTTGGAGCTTTTTATGGTCAATATTACCTGAGACGATAGCTATTTCATTCCTGTTTTTACATATCAGTTTCATCTATTCTTGAATCTGTATAAAATAAAATTTCATAGTTTTTTCATTTTGTTTTAAGTTTCTTCTTCTAAACATAAATAATTTTTTAGAGATATCTCTGTGGTTAGTGTATCTGTTCTATTTTTCTTACTGGGTAGCATCTCACTGTGTGAATATACTTTAATCCTATCATGACATCTACCTCTCACATGAGCCAAGGTAACATGTCTAGTAATGAGAAGAACCTTGGAAGGCAGGTGGTAAATGTAGAAGACAGGACCCCAGCCCTGGAACAAGATAGAGGAGGCCTGCTTGTTAAAGATTGTTAAATAAGTAATATGGGAAACATTTCTTCTTTTTAATGTGTCTTTTTTTTTAAAGACTTAGGATCTTGCTATGTTGTCCAAGCTGGCTTTGAAGTCACAATCCTCCTGCCTTATCCTCCCGGGCGGGTGTTATAGGTGTGCATCCCCAAGCTCTGCTGGCAAAACATTCTTTTGTAAATAACACAACTGCAGGGAATCAATTGAGGGTTTAAAAATGAAAGGCTATTCCCACAGTGGAGCTCTTTGCTCTTTGCTAACCTGTATTGGCTCATCGTAGAGGAATAGTGCATAAAAGGCCACAAACGAGTATATAAAGGGCCAGTGTAAAGTCCCAAGGAAATATTTGGTAGTTCCAAAAAGGTACTTATTTCCCATGGTAAAGGGATATTTACTAGCATTACTGAATATCTAATACAATTATATAGCTGCAGAAATACATCTATTTTTTACTTGGTCAGGTATGTGTGTTCTACTCAGGTTAGGGCCCTGGCAGAGAAAACTTGGACATCTGAAGTATGTTGTTGGTACACCTGAATGGACGATCCTGAAGGCTTTGACCTAGCATACTCCCTCCTTGAATAGAATTAGAACTTCACCCTACTCAAAGAAGCTTCAGATGACAGAGGACCTTTTGTTCTGGCCTGGCTTCTTCACCATGATGATAACTATAGTTCCAGTAAAACCACTGGGACCCACTAGACTTGTAAGAGAGGAAGAGACAGCAATTGCAAGAAATAGCTTTCTTGTACTGATAGGACCCATGGGAGTGCTCTTAGAATTAGATATTTTTTTAAAAAATCTTCTTGTGATAAAATTGCCATACCATAAAATTCACCTATATTTGTATGTAAGTTCCTATGCTTGTTACATTCACAGAATTATGAACAAAACATGACAATCTAATTTTAGAATATTTTCACGTTAAAAAACAAAAAACATATCCTTTTAGCACATTTCTAATGTGATAACAATACACATGAGATTTTATTTGGTGTCCTGTAACGATGCATGCTGCAGTGTGATGAATATTAAGGTCACTAGGCTAAACTAAATGATACAATCACAAAAGATTACATGTTACCACACTTCCACAGCTCTGGATAATCATTAATCTATATTCTGCCGCTAAATTTTGCTTATTCTGGACATTGGATACAAATGGATTTATGTCTTTTGGTCTTTCACGGAGACTGATATTTTCATGATTCATACATATTTTAGTATACATCAGTTTTTGATTATTTTTTATTGCAAATAACATTTCATTGTATAGATACATCACATTTTATTTATTCATTCACCAGGTAGTAAGTATTTTGTGCTGTTTTTACTTCTGAGCATTTATGATTAGAGTTGCTATTATTCACAGACAAGTTTGCATATGGGCATTGGATTTCACTTGGGGGAGGAATATATAATTGGAAATTCTAGGTAACAAATATTGTAGTTTGTATTTGAAACATTCCTCAAAGCCTCTTGTGTTGAAAGCTTGGTCACCAATGCCAAGCTGTTTAAAGGAGTGATTTTAGGGAAGGTGATTGGATCTTGATGGCATTTTAGTTTGGTGGTAATGTTCTTTAAAAAATGATAAGGTTGATTAAAGGGGAAAAAAAACAATTAACATGCCAAGACATGGTCACTCTCCTCAGGGATATTATATTTTAGGATTCTAGGCCAATGGTAAATAATAATTGAAATAATATATATTTAGTCCTTATGATTTAAAAACTGAAAAGATAACAGAATAATTTTTATTTATTCATTTTAAATTTATTATTTAATTTTATTTCACTTGAGTTAATGAAACCAAAACCATAGGAAACTCTAATGTTATATTATAATTGTTATTCAATTTTGTTTCCTTCTTTCTTCATTTTTCTCTGTTCTGTTCTCCCTGTTAGAATATTTCTACAAAAATAGTAATGAAGTTCCTTTTCACAAAGAGTAAAATGAAAGAATGGCAGGGAAATGTTAAAATACCAGATAAAGTATTTTAAATGGAATTAAGACAATACTCAAGACCATTCATTAAAATTATTCATTAGGATGAACACATGAGTATGTCAAACATATTTTAGGTCCTTCTCATATCATTAATGGAATAAGAAGAATGACCAGCTAATTTCCCCATAATGAAGAATCATTCTTGTTTGGGTATTAAGGAAATAATTCACAATATTAAGCTGTGTGGTGTGCAAATGTAAAAAAAAAAAAAAAGAAAAATCTGTGAATTGCCTTAAATGTATACTTGTGTCTACAGAATGGAACAATTTGTAGTTCTTCACTCAATTATCTCATTTTCAAACTGTACTATAAGGTCAGTGTATTTTCAATTTGAAGTACATTCAATGATTTTCTGGCAAAAGTCTTTTCCTTAGAACCCATGTAATAGCTCCTGAATCTCTCAGAGCCTTTTTCATCTCTTTATTTCTCAGTGTATAAATGGCTGGATTGAGAAGAGTCATAAAAACAGAATAAAACACAGCAAGAAATTTACTCAACCTGGTGATATTGAGGGGCCACACATAGATGAACACACAAGGGACAAAAAAGATCACCACCACTGTGACACGTGGGCACTGCAGGTGGACAGGGCCTTAGATGCACCAGTTTTAGATCTCTGGCAAACACTGAGAAGAATATACGTTCAGGACATCAGCAAGAGGAAAAAACAGTTACAGTCTCAGTCACATTTAACATTCATTGATATTCCCAAGTCAGGAGAATCCATGCAGGTCAACTTGATCACCAGTGGCATATCACAGAAGAAGCTACCTATTTCCCTGGGGCCACAGAAAGGCTGCACAATCACAGCCAGGTACTCGGGTACTTTTTGCTTGCACAAAGTCAGTAAGTAGTCCAGGATAAAACCACTATTCCAGTGCACCTTTGCAGGTTCATAATGGTGGAGTAGTGGAGTGGTTTGCAGATGGCCACATAGCAGTCATAGGCCATGGACACCAGGAGCACCATCTCAAAGGCTGCAGTGAAATGGGCAAAGAAGATTTGGCACATGCAACCTGACAAGAAGACCATTTATCTTAGGAGTGGTGATTGAGGACAGCTACGTATCAACAAAGAACAGTTTGGCCAAAAAGAAGTACATGGGGGGATGGAGATGAGGGTCAGTGATGATTAAGGTCACAGTTACAATATTTCCAGATACAGTGATCAGGTAAAGTAACAAAAATATCATGAAGAGTAGGACCTACATACTCCATGAGTGGCCAAGTCCCACAAGTATAAATTCTGACAGTGTGGACCGATTCATCCATTTTATTCAGTGTGTTCCCTGAAATAACCTAGAGTAGGTAGATTAGCAGTTAGTGGGAGGAGAAAGGAGACTTAATTTTGAGAATTTGATATTCACATTGAAATTCTGTTCTATTCTAACACATTCTAATAGAAATTCTATTCTAACATTAAAAGGCAGATTACAAGGAGAAATCTTGGTTAATCATGAATGGCATTATGTTCCAG
The DNA here is from genome assembly GCF_047511675.1 of Marmota flaviventris. Taxonomy (NCBI): domain Eukaryota; kingdom Metazoa; phylum Chordata; class Mammalia; order Rodentia; family Sciuridae; genus Marmota; species Marmota flaviventris. Next base: position 81,285,876 of record NC_092499.1, on the reverse strand, counting down.
AAAGAAGCTAATTGACTTTACTAGACTTAGATAGAATTGTTATGCAAATGGTTTGCTGAGCAAGTGCTCTGATAAGAAAGGAGTGAGGAAAGCAGAGGAGCAAGGTGAAAGGTTAAACAATGATTATGGTTTCACCTGGAATATAGGTTACATGCACTAGTAAGTGAAGAAAAATCTGAGTGTGAAACTCTTGATCATTCCATTTTATAACAAAAATTAATAATATACTTCATAAGATAGTGACTAATACTGCAGTGACAGGATCCTATCATTTCTTGGTCCTGTGTATAATGATTCCTTCAAGTCTTGTTGGAACATCTTGTTAAGATACCATAAAATTAAAGTTTTAATTTATCCCTGTAAAATAAAATTTGAGCCAACCTTCAAGACAGAAATTGTATAAAAGCTGTATAAAAGTCCGTATAATAGATTTGCTATGATGATTTGCATGCAAAACCAGGAACATAATTTACCATCAATTTCAATATATAAGAGATTTATTTAAGAGAGTAAACAGATTAGTAAATAATAATCAATGCACAGTCATATACAAGTGGATTAACCAAACTGTATACCTGTTCAAACTTAGATTAAAATACAATGAACTCTGAAAGTTTCATATAACAAAGTTATGAATAGAAAACATTTGCCTTAAAATTTTTCAGTAGATGATGTAAAATTCATTGACTTTGAAATATTTGTCTTTTGACTATGAAAGATAAAATCAGTCTCTTTACACACACAGATACATATTATTTGTAAGATTAGAATAAATTACATCAATGTGTAAGTAAAATGTATCTTCAAATGGTTAGTGCTGAGTGAATGTGAAGTTAAACCTTAAGTAGTGAACATCTGTTATTCACCTTTAATTATAAAGATGTTGCTAAGAGCATCTCTGAGGCACTGCAAACTAAAGTGGTGTGCATTTTTGTTAAGACCATAGAAATTTTACTAGGAACAGAACTGGAGGAGAAAATCTATGGATTCTCAAATTGTCAGAAGCTAATGAAGTATTCTTATCTCCAGGCATAGGGGGCATGCTTAAAATAAAGGCATGAAAATAATTTAAGAATTTTCTTAAAGAAAATCAAATAAAAGGAATGATTTACTAAACACACAGTTTTCTCTTAGAGCAGATTCTGTCTTCTTCTGAAGTGTGCTTGTGACAGTGTCTGTGGATGTGCTCTCCCTGAGCATGACCTGTATTCACCACCTGAAGCCTTCCCCCAATTTTTCTAATTTATGCTTAGTGCACAAACATGGAAACAGTTAAAACTCTTTTGGAATCTTCTTTCTAAGAGTGAAACCAAATGTTGCATATACTCTTGAAATCAGATAAATAAAAATTCATGCAAATCAGCCCAATGGTAAAAATTAGTGAAGTTTTTAAATGTTATTCATGTTAAAAATTAGTGAAGTTTTAAATGTTATTCATTGGATGAATAAGGACTTAGGCAGTATCTTCTGTGATCTTGATCTGTAACTCTATATACATAATCATATTTAAACAAAAATTTTATTTCCAATTGCCAGAAAGGTCATATGTGATACATGACCACAAACAAAATGATACAGTGCCCTAACACATGTCAAGATTGTCTGAATCAATAGGGAATCTTGGTCAAATGACTAGATCTGAGTCAGTTTATTCTATGATTACATGAGATACTGACTGGTGTGTATTTCATGCCAAATTGTTAAAACATCTTTAGGGTATTTTTTTAAGTACATTGATGCAATTTTAAACTACATTTATTTTGACCTGCTAGGCTTGAAAATAACTTTATTGTAGTAGATTTACATATAATTAATTGCTCATATTAAAAATGTACAATTTTATAAGTGTGGATAATGTATACAGCCATTAAATGGTCATTACCATCTAGATAGTCACATGTGCCTCTGCCCCCAAAGCTCCTTTATCCCTCGGAAACTCTTTGCAGTTCTTGTACACATTCTCTCTCCACAGACAACCACCAACCTCCACTCATATGCTAACTTTGCATATGCCAGAGCTTCATGTGAATAAAGTGAAGTAGCATGTACTCATTTAAAAATACGACTTACTTTACTCATCATAATGGTTTTTGATATTCAACATGTTGTTTATATCAACAGAGCATTCCTCTTCATTGCTGGGTAATATTCTATTATACTTAAACACCACTACTTTGTTACCCATTCATATCCTGAGGGACCTTTGTATTGTTTCCAATTTATTTGCTACTGTAAATAGCCTTTGAACATTTGTGCCCAAATATGAGTGACAAATAGTTGAAAAGTTATTGAGACTTTTTAATGGCCCAGAAATTGTCTAATTTAAAATTTTTTAAACACTTTAAAAAGGTGTCCTGAAAATATTAATTACATTTAATTTATCCCTGATGAATTTTTGTCTGCTTCTCTAAATTATTGAGAATGAGATTTGGACATTTTTAAATCATGGTATTTTGAGTGTGCCTCTTTCTCCTTGTAGTTATCTTCTTGTAGTTATCTAGCCATCAGAATACTGGAAAGAAGTATTTATCTACCAATCTTCTCGGAAGAACAGGTAGGTCTTTGACAATTATTATAATCCAGTCAACATCATATTAAAGATGCATGGAACAAAGAAGAGAATGACTGCAGTGATATGAGATGTCATAATGGAACAGGCTTTGGACTGCCCAGTAGAAGAGCATCTCCTGATGGTTATGAGGGTCACAATAGGAAATAAGAAAAATAAGGAAACAACCAATGGAGAGCATGCCACCATTGGCAACAATGACTATCTGTATAAAATATGTGTCTGTGCATTTAGTTTGCTCACTAGAGGGAGATCACAGCAAATGCTGTGCACCACATTGGGACCACAGAAAGGCAAGTTTATTGCAAAGACTAACAGAAGTCCTACATGAATGAGACCTGAGCACCATGACATCACTACAAGCAAAGTACACAGTTTCTTGTTCATGATGGTCATATAGTGTAGGGGCTTACAAATGACCACATATCTATCATAGGCCATGTAAACAAATAGTACCATTCAACATCACCCATCACATGAAGAAGAAATATTTGAGTGAAACAACAGCAAAAGAAAATAATCTTTTTTTTAAACCAAGTTCATGATCATGTTAGGGGTGGCAAAGGTCATATCCATAAAAGAGAGATTTCCTAGGAAGAAGTACATGGGGGTGTTCAAGTTTGGGGTAAAAAAACACTATAACCATTATGAGAAAGTTACCTAGTACAGTTCCAACATAGATAGCTAAGAAGAATGCAAAGGGAATAATCTCTGCATCCTTGAAGACTGAATTAATAGTTCCTAGGACTCTGCCATGTTGCCTGCTCTTGGATGAGCTGTGGAGAGAAAGAAGAGATGACTCAAACCATGAATGTGGCCAAGCTTTTTCATTCCTTTGGGTTTTTCAACATAATTCCAAAACACAGAGAACAAAAGTAAAAGTAGATAGATGTGATTTCCTTAGACTAAAGAGCTTCTGTACATCAAGGGAAACAATTGACAGAGTGAAGAGATAACCTACTATAAACTATAAACCTGATAATGGTTTAATATCTAGAATATATAAGGAACTCCAAATACTCAATAAAATTAAAAAGACTAACAGATTAAAAGACAGACAATAGACATATCTCACAAGAAGATATAAAAATGGCCAACATACTTAGAAAAACTGTTCAACATCACTAGCCATCAGGCAAATACAAATTAAAACCACAATGAGATATCAACTCCCTGCAATAATAATGGCTACTTAAAAAGAAAAAGAAAAAGAAAAATGCTGGTGAGGATATAGAGAAAAAGGAACTGTTGCACACATTTTCGAAATGTGAATTAGTCCAGTCATTATGGAAAATCATATGGAGTTTCATTAAAAAAAATTAGTTGAAACTATCACATCCCTCAATCTCACTACTGGGTATATATGCAAAGAAAATGATGACAGAGTGGACCAAGTAGAAGAACAGTAATCATAATGATCCTCTTAAGATGATGAATCAAACACATTAACATACTGATAAAAAAAAACAGCCAAAAGATTATAAGACACTAAAAATTCAGAAAAGAGATTTTCAACAAATTGTGATGGAAAAAAGTGGATATGGAAACAAAAAATAAATCTAAAATTAAAAATAGGCAGTTACGGAAGGAGCAAGGTTTTAGAGAGTGTCGGGTACTCTAAGGTCAGGACAACCCCTGGCCCTGTGCTGCCCTGCAGCCTGGGCACCTTGCTTGATTTCAGAGGATTGCTCTCACTGGTTGGTACAGGCTTCTACCTCATCTGGTTTTGCCCGCTAAGGAGGCTGGAGAATTACCAGAAGGAACATCCACAAATCGAGCTGTTATTAAAGATGATATGCAGCCTCAAGGGTTCAATGTCTGGTCTAATTCATTTGGCAAATAGGTAGATGCAATTCCAATTGTCTAATTTTTACTTTCGTTTCATGTCCTTTTAAAGTCAAATTCAAAATAATTTTGCCCAATCCATGTAAGTTTTCTTCTATTAGATACATATTTTAAAAGAACAAAGGATAAAAATCACATGATTATTTCAATAAGTGCAAAAAAGCATTTTTCCCCTTTTTAAACATATACTTGAAAAACAATTTACATAATATATTTTACCTCATTTTTTTACTTACAATATTTCTTGAATGTTTCCCTTAACATTCAGTTTAACAAATCCTTATATGCCAGATTACTATTCAATTTACAGTTGTATAAGATAAAAAATTGTGTCTTTATTAGGAATATATAGGCTATGTACTTTTTATCTATCCACTCTATTTTACAATAATTAAACCTAAATTCTATATGTATGTGAAGAATATATTTCTAGAAATGTAATTTGAGGGTCAATGTTAGTGTTTGTATAGGTGTGTACCTGGAAGATTTCTAACTTTTGTCATTATAATTTATGTACAGTTATAAAAATAAACATTAAATAAACAGCAAAAATTACTTTTAACATGAATAAACATATGAACACAATGAAGATTATGATGCATACATAATATTTCCTTCACCTCATACCATAAACTTGCTTAAAATGGCTTTAAGTGCATATGCATTATCTTTCATACATTTGATTCAAGTGGATTATGAACTCCCATTTTTGCCCCAAATACAAGTTGCAGAATCACATCGGTTATACATCCACATTTTTACATAATACCATATTAATGACAGTTGTATTCTGCTACCTTTCCTATCCCCTACTATCCCCCCTCCCCTTCCCTCTCATCTTCTCTCTCTACCCCATCTGCTGTTGTTTAATTCTCTCCCTTGTTTTTTCCCCCTTTCCCCTCACAAACTCTTATATGTAATTTTGTGTAACAATGAGGGTCTCCTTCCATTTCCATACAGTTTCCCTTCTCTCTCCCTTTCTCTCCCCCCACTTGTCTCTGTTTAATGTTAATCTTTTCCTCATGCTCTTCTTCCCTGTTCTGTTCTTAGTTGCTCTCTTTATATCAAAGAAGACATTTGGCATTTGTTTTTTAAGGATTGGCTAGCTTCACTTAGCATAATCTGCTCTAATGCCATCCATTTCCCTGCAAAATCCATGATTTTGTCGATTTTTAGTGCTGTGTAATACTCCATTGTGTATAAATGCCATATTTTTTTTTTATCCATTCATCTATTGAAGGGCATCTAGGTTGATTCCAGAGTCTAGCTATTGTGAATTGTGCTGCTATGATCATTGATGTGGCAGTATCCCTAGTATGCTCTTTTAAGGTCCTCAGGGAATAGACCGAGAAGGGCAAGAGCTGGGTCAAATGGTGGTTCCATTCCCAGCTTTCCCAGGAATCTCCATACTGCTTTCCAAATTGGCCGCACCAATTTGCAGTCCCACCAGCAATGTACAAGTGTACCCTTTTCCCCACATCCTCGCCAGCTCTTATTGTTGTTTGACTTCATAATGGCTGCCAATCTTACTGGAGTGAGATGGTATCTTAGGTTGGTTTTGATTTGCATTTCTCTGACTGCTAGAGATGGTGAGCATTTATTCATGTACTTATTGATTGATTGTATGTATTCCTCTGAGAAGTGTCTGTTCAGGTCCTTGGCCCATTTGTTGATAGGGTTATTTGTTATCTTATGGGGCAAAAATGGGAGTTCATAACCCACTTGAATCAAATGTATGAAAGATGATATGTCATGAGCTTTGTAATGTTTTGAACAACCAATAAAAAAATAAAAATAAATAAAAATAAAAGGGAAAAAACAGAAAAAAATAAAAATAAAATAAAGATGTTGTATCTACCAAAAACGACAAAAAAAATATTAAAAAATTCTCTCTCTCTCTTTAAAAAAAAGGTAATTCAAAGTATGTGACGTGTTTAAACGAGTTAAAATCTCCAAAAAAAAGTGCATATGCATTTTCATATGACATATTAATTTTGGAGAGAGTGTTGCCTAACACTTTATTATGATATAACAGGTACAAAGATTTCCATCTTCCAATATTACTGTCCTTACTGCTGTTGAAGAATCACTAGTTCTTTACTCACTAGCTGTTTTTAGTTAGCTTTTTTGCTACTGTGACCAAAAGACCTGACAAGAAAAATTTTAGAGGAAGAAAAGTTTTTTGGGGATCCCAATTTTAGAGGTCTTAGTCCATAGATGGATGATTCCATTCTTTGGGACCTGAGATGAGGAAAAAGATGTGGCAGAAGAAAATGGCTCAGGACATGGTCATCAAGAAGGACAGAAAGAGAGAGAGAAAGAGAGAGAGAGAGAAAGGGAGGGAGGGAGGGAGATAGAGGGAGAGAGAGAGAGAGAGACCTATTCTTCAGTGACAAAATTAATATCTGAAAGGCAAAGGACCAATGACCCAACTCCTCCATTCAAACCTGCTTTCAGTAAATCATTAATAGTAGATGAATGCATTAATTAGGTAACGGGTTCCATAACCCAATCGTTTCACCTCTAAGCTTTCTTGAATTATCACATACATGAAATTTTGGGAGACATCTAATATATAAACCATAACATTAGCCTTCCAGCCTTTGTTGCTTGGCCACAAATCCAATGCCATATGTTTTCATTTTTGTTTTAGTAGCATCCCAATACTGATACCTATTTCCATTTCAATTTTTATAGCTCTATGTATATTAAAATATGACAGCAGCACAAAATTATAATTTTTAAATGGCAATGCCACTTTGGAAAGATAAATTCAGACAAAGAAAGAAAAGATTTGTGGTACAAAACATTTTTGTTGAATTACACTGGCTAAATTCAAAACAATCCACATGCAAGGGTTGGTGAAAACAAATCTATCCCTTGGTGGGAATAACTTCAAGGAGGAGTGAACACTTTTTTTTCCCAATTCATTCCTCCTAGATAGAGTTTATTCTTGATTTCTTCTAAGAGATTTCTTACAAAAATGCTCATTGAGTTATTCTATTTTTAAAAAATTATCTTTGATTTTTTGAGTGGCAGTTTCTGCTGTTAGAACTGAATATGATAGACCTGAAAAATCTATGAAGAAACAAGGACCAATTCAGCTTTTGTTTCTGAAGGCTGAGGTATTCAAAATTGGGTGGCAGCACCTAGTGAGGTCCTTCTTCCTGCTGTGCACTCTACAGAGTCCCAGGGTGATGCTGGTCACTGCACTGTCTCTCTATTATCATAAAGTCACCCCTACAGTCATAGGGGCCCCACCCTAATGAGCTCATTTAATTATCTCCCTAAAGTACCATTGCAAAACACCATAAACATCCAACTTTGGGGATTACATTTTGACATGAATTAAAGAGAGTACAACACCCACAGCATAGCTGAGTTTTCCCTACTATAAAGTTATTGGATATTTTTTTCATTTTTCTCTATAAATCTTGAAGGTTTATTTAGTCAGCTTTTTTGTTCTCCTGTGACTAACAGATTTGACAAGAACTATTGTACAGGAGGAAATGCTTATTTGGAGGGTTACAGTTTTAAAGGTCACAATCCATTGACAGCACACTCCATTCCATAGGGTTCAAGGTGAGGTAGAACATCATGGTGGAAGAGAGTGGCAGAGGGAAACAGCTCACTTCGTGATCAGAAAGCAGAGAGACAGGTCTCTACTTACCAGCTACAAATATATACTCCAAAGCCATGCCCCCAATTTCTTCATCCTCCAGCCACATCCAACCACTTCAGTTACCAGTTAATCCCTATCAGGGGGTTTATTCATTAATTGGGTTAAGAGTCTCACAACCCTACCATTTCTCCTCTGAACCTTCTTGCATTGTCTCATGTGTAAGCTTTTGGCTTATACCTCATATCCAAACTTGAACAAAGGTTTTGTTTCAGTGTCACTTCCATTTTCAAAAGATAGTTAAGTATTTTCTAGAGCAATACATGAGGGACCAACTATCTTGCCTCCCAATCAGAACTGTAGACACTATAACTCTCTGAATGCTGTTAATAAAAATTCCTTTCCCTGGGATTTTTTTGTAATTTATATGTTTCATTTTTTTTATTTTAAGAAAATGAACTATTTTAATGTGTAATTTAAGAAACTATCTCCAATTTTGATACATAAATTATTTCCATTTTTATAAAAAGTATAACAGTATGTTTTGTTTGCAATACCTAATAAGACATAAATAAGTGACATGTAGAGCTTAATATTTTAGATAAACCAGAGAGTTCTGTATTCTGTAAAACTATTTGTTTTATATCAGGCCACAGTCTTTTTCCAGAGAATTCTCTCTAACTAAATTTTTTGAAATATTGTGTGGCTAAATAAATAAAATTTTAGGTATTCCAGGAATTAGAGATGTGATAGTATGGTAATAAGACATAAGGTAGAAAATAGGATCCATAAGATTATTTACATATATAATATCTATACCTTTACTTCCTTCATTTTTTTTTTCTGTTTTCACTTCTTTTTAGTTAGATTTTGATCATATGAAAAAAAAATCCATTGTTTCATCATTTCTGGGTAAAAAGAACTCTATTCAAGATCTAAGAGTTATACTTAAAACCAGTCTTTAAGTTTTTAAAATAAAAGTCACCCTAGTACTTGTTAAGTCCATAGGCCAAAGTAACTCCATTTTGATAATCAGCACCTGTCCACCCAGGCAGGACCATCCCATTAGAGCCAACCTGAAAGAGTCCCTAACTACGGAAACCAGAGCCAAGAAATCAAGTAACAATCACAAAATCAAACAGGTTATTTTTTAACTACTCCATTGTACTTGACTATCTAGTTCAGCAGGCTGCTTCACATTGCAGAAGGGAAGCCTGGAAGATATTCTCAGGCAATGAACGTTTACTTGAACTCAGAGATGTGTCTCTGATGGATATTTGTGTCAGGTACCCTAACAGTACTGAAGAAGGAAGCAGATGATTGTAGGACAAAATTCAATCTAAAAGAAACAGTCATGTCTTTCCCCAGTCCACATTGGATCATCAGAGAAAACTATTCTTAGTGGAACATTAACGTATCTTTAGATAAATTGAACCTCTGATCCATCTTCTGTTATTCATTCATTCATCTTTGTTCATTCACAAGGAAATTGTAGAATTCCACTTCCCTGAGCTGCTGAACACATCAACTTCTTTCTAGCAGGAAGACTATGGCTTAATCAAGTTACAGGAAAGGACTTCTTCCTTTGATGACTCAGTTTCTTAGTTTGGGAGAAAATTTGATATACATACACAGAAAAGTCATATGTTTTAAACTGTGGTCTAAATCATAATGAACGGTCATTTATTAAAACCTTAGTTCCATTAAAGAAAAAGTTTACAGAAAAAATAATTTATTTTTTTGCGAAGAATTTATTTTGAAATTTATTTTGTTGCAAAGAAATAGTGAATTAGAAAACACAATCAATTAAAACACATTAGTGATTTAAATTTAACACATAAGACAAACTTACGGACAAATTACAAATTAAGGCAAAGAGGAGAATGAAAAAAATACAAATAAATAACAAGATATCCCTTAAGCCAGTAAACAAGAATTTCTTTCCCCTTTACCTGCTTTGACTTTGGGGAATATAATTAGCCACTGGCTATCAGAATGCAGAGTTGGCTAGAAATTACCTAAGGGGAGATTTTTAAAAAGAGGTGTATGATAATGAAAAAATTATTAAAACACTGCATTTAAATAATTAATACCATATATACCATGTGACAATTTTGTTATTGTTGTTGTTGCCTATATATTGAAAAGATCTACCCTGAACACAATTTTAAACCACTGCATTCTTTTGGCTTTGCTATTCTTCTTCTTGACTTTTAATTCCTATTATATGAGAATTGATTTGCAGATACTAAGGTTCAAACTTTTAATTGGTAAAATGGAAATTTTTCCCCTCATAAATGTACCTAAAATTATCACATTTATCAACTATCAAATATATCTCAAAGTTAAAAGTTTCCTTTATATACTTTTCAATCAGTATCATTAGACACAATAACTATTCTTATATCTATGATCAAGTATTAGTTATTAAATAAAGATAAACAATTTAAAAGACATGGTCTAGGGCCAAATTGAAGTAGGCAACAATAAAGGGGTAAAAAGGGAAGATATGTAAGCTTGATTTCCAGGTATTGGGCATCACCCTGGAAATGGTCTGTTAGATTTTTTTTTTTTTTTGCATAACTTTAGATTTTTATTTACCTTTAGACGCTTCATTGTACATTTCAATAAATTTACTATCATTTAACAGATTCAGGATAAGAAGAAGAGCCTGCTCACCTCCCTTTTTCACTTATCCACTTAAGAAGACAGAGCTGTGTTAAAATAAAAGGTTACTATCTCTAATCCCTCCCATTTAAATTCCTTTGTTTATAATTTTTATTAAACAAGAGGAATTACCACTTACATATTCTGAAGTCTTCACCTGTATTCAATCTCAGTATTAAACTTGTCACCTTTAATTCATAGGACTTATTCATAAAGGTCTATCTTCAGTAGACACAAGTTCTTTTTGACTCCACAATACCTTTATAGACTGACACTTCTGTCTGAAACTCTCTTCCTCTCTCTAATGTGCTGTTATGCAGTTTCCTTAATGTTTATATCCTTGTTTTAAATATTTCATTCTCACAGTGGTTTTCTGAGATCACAATGAGTAATATAGATCTCTCACACCACTTCAACCTTGTAATCCTCTCTGGGACAGGAACTAGACATATATCATTAACAATGTATTATATTGCTTGAAAAAGAGTCTGGTTCTTAGTATAAAAAAGGTTGCTTTACAAACATTTAATTTAATATAAAGAAACATTGAACAATGCTTGTTATTTAGTATAAAAAATATATTGACACAGAAAAAGTTTTAATTATTATTACTGCCACTGATTTTAAATTTTATGAAACGAATTCAGAACACAAAGAAACGTTTGAAAATATTTTCCTAATTTTTTATACCACTAGTATAATTAGACTGTTGAGGCCATAGAATTGAAGAAAGTTTTCATAAATTCTAATTTAATACCACTGAGAAACCTTCATAATATTGATATATAATGGAAAATATTTTTAAGAACATTAAGAACACAACTGTAGAAGTAAAAATTTATCACCATCTTTGATATTCTTACTGAAAGTAAATAGTTTGCAATTTTATTCACCAAAATATTACAAAGATTTTATAAGGATACACTATGTTTATACATTTTTGATATCTTAAGACTCGTGTTATAAAATAATGTTTGATATTCCAGAAACTGTATCTCTATTATGAACATTTTTTTAGAGAGAGAGAGAGAGAATTTTTTAATATTTATTTTTTAGTTTTCGGTGGACACAACATCTTTATTTGTATGTGGTGCTAAGGATCGAACCCAGCGCTGTGGGCATGCCAGGCGAGCGCACTATTGCTTGAGCCAAATCCCCAGCCCTGTTATAAACATTTTAAATTAAAACATTTAAAGTTCTTAATATATAGAATATGGCAGGAATAAAACAGATATCATTTAGTGTTTTTATTTCAGCCACTTCATTACATACTTAACACTCAAGTCCCTAAAATAGTAGAAGGCGGACAAATAAGCAAGAACACGAACAATATCTAAGAGAAAACACAGGAACCAATCTGTTGACTGCTCAGTCTCTTAATGGCTGCCTTCATCTCCTGATTCCTCAAAGTATAAATAATTGGATTAAGGAAGGGGGTGATTATAGAGTAAAACACAGACAGAAACTTATCTACAGAATAACTATTGAACGGAAAAGCATAGACGAAGATACCAGGTCCAAAGAAGAGGGTCACTACAGTGATGTGAGCAGAGAGTGTGGACACAGCCTTGGAGGAGGCCCTGGAGGAGTGCTGCCAGAGGGTGACGAACATGATGATGTAGGATATGACCAAGAGGATGAAGCAGACCAGGGACAGGAGCCCACTGTCCACAATCACCAGGAGCTCCGGGATATAGGTGTCAGTGCAGGCCAGCTTGATGACCAGAGGGAGGTCACAGAAGATGCTGTCCACAACATTGGGACCACAGAAAGGTAAACCCACCGTGAAAACCATTTGACTTGTGGTATGAATGAATCCAACCGCCCATGACAGCACCAGAAACCCAATGAGCATCCTGCGGTTCATGATGGTCTGGTAGTGCAAAGGCTTGCATATGGCCACATACCTGTCGATGGCCATCGCTATCAAGAGAGACATCTCACCACCCCCAAAGAAGTGCATAAAGAATATCTGGACCATGCAGCCCCACAATGAGATGGTTTTGCGTTTTCTAAGGAAGTCTGCAATCACTTTGGGAGTTGCAACAGAGGAAAAACATAGGTCAAAAAATGATAGATTTGCCAGAAAGAAGTACATTGGTGAGTGAAGATGTTTATCAAATATCACAGAGATTACAATGAGGAGGTTCCCCACTACTGCAGCTACATAGACCAGAAAGAAGATAACAAAAAAGAATATTTGAATTTCTTGGGAATGAGAAAGTCCAAGCAGGATAAACTCAGAAATACTTGTGTTTTTACTTAGGATATCCATATATCTACTTTTCTGAGTCTGTCAGAAGTTGTCTAAAAGAAAAGAAAACACAGAAAATCACAGAGAAAAATAAGACAGTGTTCCTATTCCTTTTTTCTGCATTTCACTTTATTATTTATTCAGAGCATAAACCCTTAAGTCTATCTTCATGTTTGGATCCAGATCAGACCATGGTTGAAATCTGAGTTTATTATGAACATAAAGAAGGACTTTGAAAATCAATAATGAAGTACATTTTTATCTTTGAGCTTTGCAGAAATTCATTGACTGAAACATTCATATCCCATCTTCAATATGCACTAAAAAGATCGTCATTGTCACATTAAAAAGCAGTGTTCAAACAAAATGTGCATTGTATATTACTGAAGGGAACTATAAAAGAGAATACTCATATCATTAATGTAATATTTAATGTTAATACAGTTACATTGTTAATTGAAATTAAAGTCAGTATGTCAAGAAAGACAGAGGTTTTAGATTGGAATGATTCCTATTGCCTCTATAGACATTAATGCTATTCAGTTTATTTACTCAACAAAATAATTGCTTGCAAGTGTTTTACAAAACTGGATTCAAAATCTGAATGTGATATTTCTATTTAGTGCATATGTCTTCATACATCAACCATACACAGAACTTCCAAAATCACCTCCTTAAGACTAAGATGTACCAAAGTTCACCATTATTATGTTACTCAACTTTTCTCAAAGAATTTGAGAAAAATACTAAGAGAGATGAACCATTAATTTTTGTTTATTAAAAGAAAAAGAGGGGTGGGGATGTGGCTCAAACAGTAGTGCACTCGACTGGCATGCGTGCGGCGCCGGGTTCCATCCTCAGCATCACATACAAACAAAGATGTTGTGTCTGCCGAAAACTAAAAAATAAATATTAAAATAATTCTGTCTCTCTCTCTCTTTAAAAAAAAAGAAAAAAAAGGAAAGACAATACCACAAAAAATGTAGATGCACTCTATGTACAGTCTCATGAAAGTTGTTGTCCCCTTTGGATCTTGATTTCTTCTGAATTATTTTCACAAAGGCTTATTTAAATTTAAGATTTTTCAGGATGAATTAAATCAAAGACATTGTGACACTGACTGAGTCGGACTCAGCCAAGTGAATTTAAAAAATGAAAAAAAAAGGACTTACATTTAATGAGGTCAGGACTTGATCTACTTTAAGCCATAAAGTGCAGAGCCTCCCCTTTCCCTTGATGTAGGGCTGCAATGCAATTCTTATTAGAGGCCTGTGAATTATTTCTAGAATGTTTCTTGTGTTTATCAAAATCTTATAACCAGAGCCAATAATGATTATTAAGAAAAAAAATTAGATAAGTGGAAATATTTTTTTGTAAATTTTAACCTGTTAATCACATGATTTAAATGTGAAAATATACTGTGTCTCTAGCTAACCACACAAAGCATGCAATTACATACCTTCCCTTGCATAGCTAGCATTAAGGCAAATATCTTATCAGAAGTGTTCCAAATACCAACCATTATATTTCACTCCATCTTCCAGAGTTATGTAAAAATTAAATGAGCAGAATTTGAAAGTGAAAATGTCTGATTATTCTCACTGGCCACCAGGACTTTTTGAATGTGCTTGTACTCTTGCAGTAAGACTATCATGTGCAGTTATTTCCTCTGGACAGTCTATATTTCAAGGAAGTATTAAACAATATACTTGCAGGAGCACATGAACCTCCAAACTATTGATTGTTTTCCAGTTGAATTAGTCTTTAAATATTTACCCATTTTTAGACTGTTTCTCAGAGATGTTAGATTTTCTCTTATGTCATTCCTCTTAAATTCTAATGAATATAACAATAGTATCATGTGTGGTAACATGTTATGATTATCTAAGCTATGGATCAGGCATTTTATGCTTGCAGTCTTGTTATATATCCACTTTTAAAAATTACTGCATGACTTAAAGAGAGTAGGTAAAGATTCTTATATCATGTGATAATATAAAACCATTCAATCTGATCAGTGTGGGCAAACAATTTAAACACAACATCTCTTTTCTAAAGATGACTTATTCAGCTAGGAGTATTGAATTAATTTCTTAGCACCCATTATAAAATGTATTTTTAATATTTTTTTCAATTTGAAACAAAGTCAAATTTATTTCCATTTAGTTAGCTCTTTTCAATCCCTCCATTCTTTTAGAAATTTGGCATTTGTATTTATTATTTAGGTACACATTTAATTTGTAACTTCAAATAGTGTGGCATATGTAGTTTAAAGGTTGGGTAATGTGTAAGGGTCACGAAACCTACCAGGTTGCACTTGGACTTTGGAAGTAACAACTTTATGAAATCCTGAAATGCTTAGTCTTCATCATCCAGTGAACTTGTCTGCTCTGGATTGGAAAGAGTACAGTATTTAAAAGTATCCATTGGTAAGGGACATATAGGAGAAAACAAATTTGATAGTTATTAGATCCCTCAGAGACTAGTGGTAAAAATACACTGGGGATTTTTAAAATATCCTTTTGCCATTACAGAAAATGTGATTATTTTTGTGGTGAGAACACTTAAAATACAGTCAGTAGTAAATTTTTAAGATGATAATATAAATTTTAAACTATGGTCTTCTTAATATATAATAAATTTTTAAAATTTATTCCTCTTTTATAACAAAATTTTGTGTTCTTTAATTAAACTATCTTCATCTCAGACTCTGGTAACCACCTTTCTACTCTGTATTTCTATTTGGTTGGCTTTTTAGTTCTGCATATAAGTAAGATCACATGATATTTGTCTTGCTGTGCCTGACTTACCACATTTAACATGATAACTTCCAGGTTAATCCATGTTGTAACAAATGACAAGATTTCACCCATTTGAATTCAAAATATTATTTCACTGTGCATATATACCCACATTTCTTTATTCATGTGTTGATAGACACTTATGTTGATTCTGTATCTTGGCTATTGTGAATAGTGCAAAATAAGCAAGGGAGGGCAGAAAAATCTTCAGATATTGTTCTTTGGATACATAGTCAGTAGATAGGTAACTGGACTATGTGTAGCTCTATTTTGAATTTGAGAAAAACCCCATACTTTTTTCCCATTTAGGTTTACTAATTTACATGCCCTCAGTATTTTCCATTAACAGTGTATAAGAGTTCCCTTTTCTCCATGTTACTCTCATCTTTTTGATAGCAGCCTTTGTAACAGGTGTGAGGAGACATCTCATTTGAGTGAATCCTGATAACTAATGATAAAGGAGATTTTTCATATACATTAGCTATTATTTTAATCCTTCTTTTGAGAAATTTCTACTCAGATCTACTGCCAATTTTTGAATTTTTTTTTAACATTGAGTTGTTTGGGATTTTTATATATTTTATCAGATGTGTATGTGTTGCCAGTATTTTTTCACACTCTGGAATGTTTTCTTACTTGAATTCTTTGCTTTGCAGAATATTTTAATTTGGCTCAATCCTTTCTATTTCTGTTTTTTTTTTTTTTCTGTGTGTTTTCCTGTGGTCATATTCAAGGAAATATTGGTCAGAGTGATATCATAGCATTTTCTATATTTTTGTGTTCTAGTAGTTTTAAAGTTTCAGCTATTGACCCTGGATTTTCTGTATCTCTGAAAAACATATTGTACAAAAAAGAACATAGACTTACAGAAGCTCATGAGACTGTAAAGACAGTGTCTCTCTATTTAAATATTTCTAGATTAATAAGTGTTTAAGTACTTACCCATTTTTTTTTTACTGTATTCAGGAAGATTAAATTTTCTCATCTGTTGCTCCTCTTAAGTTCTAACGATTGTAATGAGATCATCAATATTTTATAGTGGTAACATTCTGTGATTTTCTAAAGTATTTTATCCTTACAGTCTTATTATTTATCTATCTTTAAAAAATGGCAGCCTAAAAGAAACTTTTATTTATATTATGTAATGTAGCATTATAATTAATCATTAATGTTTATTAATAAATGACAATAATTTAGAGAATAATGCAACATATCTTTCTACAAATCTCTGGTCTCAACATTTTCATCAAACAATTAATACATTATTTTGTTTTATCTGTGCTTCTTTTAAAAGACTCCTGTTTTAAAATGACCTCGCCACCACCAGCATCACTCCTGCTTGAATGAAGCTTACCTAACAGAAGCATTGGTCTCTAAGGCATATCACAGGATCCTTGTGTTTTGGAACATTGTTAGGACTCTGACTTTAAACAGCAGAATCACCAACAACAACTGTAAATACATGGAAAACAATGCTGTGAACAGACTGTGAAAAGGACACTTGTTATAGGAAGAGAGCTGAAAGAAAACTCAGTGTCACTTTGTGCCACCTTAGCTGGGAGTGCCCACACAGGGTGATTCAAGTATTTTTGGTTTTATTTCTGCCGTTCTCTGCATGTCCTCAAATCACTCCAAAAGCATAACAGATGTTGACTTGGGGTTTCAGATAAATTTCCTGAGTAGGCCAATAAACAAATATGGAACCCATGAACAACAAACAACAACTGTATTTATTTTATTTCAAACTTTCCTTTTATTTCAACTTTTTTCTACCTATTAATTAAATATGGAAAGCATTCATGCTTGAAGTTTAGCAATTCCAGAATTTAAATGAAGCTTTTAATGTTTATTTTTTGTAGTATATTTACTTTTCTATCTGTTTTTTTCCTATTTCATACACTCTTTCTTTCTTCTGTTTAGCTGTTTTAAGGCAAATAATCCTTTTCAAAACTTATCCTGAATTTTATAGTTAGAAGACTTCTTATTAGTATTTTACAGGATTTCATAAAGATTAAACATATATCCAGAGATTCTACTCGAAGTATTAGTTTGACCAAATATTTTAATATATTAGAATCAAAGAACACTTAAATTCCTTGTTTATTGTTTCTTTCATTGTTCAAGACTCTTGTCATGTGTACATACAGACACACAATATGTATAATATGTATATATTGCATATATGCTGTATGTATGTACTGTACATATGTATGATAAAACCTTTAAAATACACTACTGTTTGTACAGTCAATAGTCAGTCTATATTTATTTACATGTATCAACTTGACAATTAACTTATTCTTCATTCTTTCTTTAATTTATTGTTTCCTTTCAGGATTAGGGTCTCTTAACTGAAGAACTACTCCCAATACTGATTTAGTACAAATTCTCAGGCAACAGATTTTCTGTCCAAAAGTGTCTTTCTCTTAACTTAAACGGTTTCTTTATCTAATAACAATTATTAGACTTGTTTTGTCGTCTTTCAGCAATTTCAAGGTATCATTGTACTCTGATTTCCATGTTTGTTTAATGGGGGAAAAGCTGTTCTTACTGTTTATCCTTTCAAGTCAATATGTGCTTCCTTCTATCAGCGGCTTCTAAGAGTCTCTTTATCATTGACTTTTATCTGCTTTATATTCATGCATTTTGGTCTTCTTTCTCAAAACTTTATTCTGCTTATGGACCAAAGACTTGTGGTCCATGTGGTCCATGTTGATGCCCTTTATCACTTTGTAGAAGTTCTCTGCAAATATTGCATCTTTCCATTTTCTCTTTTTCCCACACTACTTGGATGTCAACTATACATAGGTAGTACATTTCCATTGTATCTTACGTATTTCTAATACCCTTTCCTTATTTTCCTTTTTATCCAATTTGCATTTCATTTGAATTTTTTATTCACTTTATTTCTACCTAACTTTTTTGTAGTTTCCTGTGTTTAAATCAATTTTAAAGTCGTGATGAATTATTACTTTAACAATTTTTAATTAATAGAATTTTAGTTGATAATTTCTTGAATTATAATTTTCTGTTGAAATACTTTTATCTTATTTGAGGGGACAGGGATTGAACTCAGGGGCACTCGAACAATTATCCATATCCCAACCCTATTTTGTATTTTATTTAGAGACAGGGTCTCACAGAATTGCTCAGTGCCTTACCTTTGCTAGGACTGGCTTTGAACTCATGATCCTTCTGCCTCTGCCTCCCGAGCCACTGGGATTACAGGCATGTGCCACATGTCCAACCTTTTACCTTTTTTATACATTATTTTCTGCCATTTTGAACACAGTCATCATAGTTAGTTTAATGAAATTATTTTCTTTCATAATCTGGATAGTATCGAAAAATACAAATGATTTTTTTCTTATATTTAGATAGCATACTAATATTTTCCAGTGATGTTTTTATACTATGAATACAGTTTTTTAAAAATCGTAGGTTGCATAGGCTCTAGATCATGTACTAATTGCAAAATGAGGTTGTTAACCATATTACTATAAGATCTACACACAGGAAGCTAATCTTCTTAACCCAGAATGTCTCAGGTGTGTACAAACATTACCTCTAGTAGTTTGAGGTCAGAGATGCTACCCAGCAATCTACAATGCACAGGGCAGCACCTCACAACAAACAATTAGAAATCCCTTGTTCATCCAAAGAAGACTGTAGGTTGAAGCTGATTTCCAGTCTTCTTAAGACAGAATCCAACTTTGTCTTCTCCAGAGGCATCATGGCTAAAAATTAAACCCTAAAGTCTTCTTACAACTTCTGATTGACTTACTTAGTCTTAAATTCAGAAATCAGGGAAGTGGCATAGGGACT
This sequence comes from Marmota flaviventris, assembly GCF_047511675.1. Lineage (NCBI taxonomy): Eukaryota > Metazoa > Chordata > Mammalia > Rodentia > Sciuridae > Marmota > Marmota flaviventris. The sequence goes on along the minus strand of NC_092499.1, from coordinate 81,266,296 downwards.
GAAGGATATAAGGTTTCCGTTTCATATGGAGATATCTACTATCTACTAGTGCTAGAGAAGCTCTGAGCTATTTTCCTGAGTATTGCACACAGTTTCAGTTCTGTGATCTTATAGCCTGCAATAGAAAAATAATTGCTGTATTCTACATATTAATAATTGCTATGAGGACAGGATTTCTTTAATTGAATATATATATATATATATATATATATAGTCAATTAATATATATATATAATTTATATATAATTATAATTATATATATATAATTTATATTATATGTTACATATAATATAAATTATATATATAACTTGATTCCAAGTTCATAGGCCGCTTTTACCACCCATTCAACTATTTCAAATATAGGATACTGGTATTACCCCCATCCAAGCAAACAAATAAAGAAAAAAAGAAATTGAAGTGGTTTAGTCATCTGTAACTAAATAAAGATTAACATAACAAATAGCAACATAATTACATTCAGGATGAAATCATTTGAAGGGAACTCAAATTCCTCTCCAAGATTAACAACAACAGTGAGGGAAATCACAACACTCTTCAAATTTAGGAAAAAAATAACTAATTAAGGCACGAATAAATTAATTAACAGTATGATTTTTTTTACTTAATGAAATTTTATTTCCCATATTCCTCCAGAGTCTTGAGGCTTTTTCCTTAAGGCAAGTAGAAAACATTAATACTCTCCAGTTTAATGCCTTTTATGACCTCATTTGAGATTTAAATGGTGTGAAATTCTTTCCATTGCTTGAAATACTTCAGGAGAATTTTACCTGCCAACTTCTTTTCTTTCAATTCTTGCCACTTTAAACTGCTTCAATTTCACTAAGCTACATTATTCTTCTTGTGGTCTTCAAGTATAACGAACTTATAAATTGTGGATCCTTGTATTAGTCATCCTTTCTTCCTATAATATCTCAGGTAATTGTGTGGTTACTTCTTTTAGATCATCTTGAATCAGCTAATCCCAAGGACCAGCTGGTTTGTGTCAGAATACCTTATTGACAGTAAAAAGCAAGGTATTTAGTACCTCCCCAATCTACAGTGTAGCACTGCTGTTGACATTTTTTTTTTCTGATTTGATACTTTCACCTGTATTTATTCACTTGAATATAATCCTAGGACAACTGGATGTAGTTTATCTCCTTCATATGCCACACAGCCTGAAAATTGAAAGTGATCGGTAACAGTACGTTTACTAAATGACTCATTAGTTCAGTGCATAAAGAAATAATTTATTTCATTTTGATTGAACTTTCTCTGCTGTTGATTTACTCATGTTTCTACTCCATTTAGAATGCCCTGTGCTGACATAACAGCTTTATCATGGAGGCTTTCACTTCCTGATTGCGAAGAGTATATATTACAGGGTTCAGCAAAGGAAAGATGACTGTATGAAAGAGAGCAACCACTTTGTCAGCTGGGAAAACCCGGAAGGGACGGGTGTAGATAAAAATGGCAGGTCCAAACATGAGGAACACAAGGATAATGTGGGTGGTGCAAGTGGAGATAGCCTTGCTCTTCCCTTCTGAGGAGTGTCTCTTTATTCTGCAGAGGATAATAGCATAGGAGGCCAGAAGGCCCAGGAAGCACAGCAGGGTGAGCAGGCCACTGTTGGAGACCATCAGGAGCTCCACCACAAAGGTGTCAGTGCAGGCCAGCTTGATGACCTGTGGCACATCACAGAAGAAGTTGTCCAGCTGGTTTGGGCCACAGAAGGGCAAGTGCAGAATAAGGGCCATTTGCACAATGGAGTGGGCAAAGGCCCCAAGCCACAGAGCCAACAGCAATGCATAGCAGACCCTGGGGCTCATGACCGTTGCATAGTGTAGAGGCCTACATATGGCAATGTAGCGGTCAAAGGCCATGATAACAAGGAGGAACATCTCCCCTACACCAAGGAAGTGCAAGAAAAACAGCTGGGTGATGCAGCAAGTGTAGGAAATTACTTTCTTCTCAGAGAAGAAGTCCACCAGCATCCTGGGAGACACAATGAAGGAGTAGGAGGCATCCAGGAAGGCCAAGTTTCCCAAGAAGAAATAGAGGGGAGCATTAAGTCCAGGATCTGATCTTATAGTAAGAATGATAAGAACATTGCCAGGGAGGATTATGAGGTAGAACATTGAGACTAGCACAAAGAGCAGGATTTGGGCCTCTTGAGACTGAGTCAAACCAAGGAGGTTGAATTCTGTCACAATTGTGCTGTTTCCTGTGTCCATCCCTTCCTAATCCGGAGAATCACAAAAGCAAATGTTACCTGTTATGACCAACCTTTTTCTGCTCAAGAGATCTTTTCCTAGCAAAAATAATATTTGCTACATCCCAAATTAGCATAGCTGAAAGCAACTTATGCCCCATAATTCCCTTGAACCCTGAGTTCACCCTTCTTTCATTCTACTCATTCCTCACCAAGACTTGGGTCTTCTAACTACACTTTCATTCCATTTTACCATGAATTTCTATATAACTGTGCTTCTGTAGGACTCGAGGCTATTTTGCTTACAATGTCTTAGGAATTTACTCACTAACACACAACATAAACTTTAGCAAGATTCTCTGTTTTGGGGTTATTGATGACTAATCTTTGTTGTTAATGGTAATTCACTGTTTCTGATTGTCAGAATATGGGCAAAGTGTGGGTCCCTTCTCCTTATTGACACATAACAAAGTGCTTTTTCAAGTCCTATAGAAGCCCAAGTCCCTGCTTGTTATCTTTCTGTTTGTTTTCTGAATTGCAATGTTAATTCTGATCTCATGCTCTGTATAGATAGCCTTATGAATTCTCAATCTAAACTGGTCATCAGGCTCTTAAAACAAGATCTGTACCTTTGACCTGACTTAGAAGTATTACCCTGGTTATATACATGACCAGGTGTCGATCCTGTTTAGGCACTATATCCTGTTCTGAAATTCTAATTAGTAGTCCTTTATTTGCTTACCATATACCTAAAATCTGTTTCTCCAAATGTCAGATGGTAGCCAAATGATATCCTTCTCACAGATATTTTTTAATAATACAAAAAGGAATTTGACTATCCTAAGTAATATAATTAAAGCAGAGTGCATTGGTATTGGCCATAGACAACATATAATATACTCATTCAAGAGATAATTAAATTAAAGTTAATTGCAGTTAACTTTAAATTTGCAGTGTATTTCCTTCTTTGGTCTCATTAGCAAGTGATTAAATGAGTATGTATACCTCTGTCAAAACTAATTAGGAAAGTATTGGTATTTCATTAACTGACACTATTTCATCAAGGCATTAAATGACAAATCATGACTTTGTTTGACTTAATAATTTCCATTTTAGCTAGGTAGGTGGTGAGTGCCTGTAATCCCAATAGCTCAGGAGGCTGAGCCAGGTCAATTGTGAGTTCACAGCCAGCACAGCACTGTGAGACACTAAGCAAATCAGTGAGACCCTGTCTCTAACTAATACACAAAATAGTGCTAGGGATGTCACTCAGTGGTCGAGTGCCACTGAGTTCAATTCCAGTACCAAAAAAGAAGTCACCTTTTCTGTCTAAAGCTTTGTCTAAATAAGAGTTACAATCATGTTGGAGAAATTGAGACATAATATTTAGTCTCTATACTAGTCTCTAAAGTAGAAAGTATTCATTCTGGGTTGGAGGTTAACAAGGTAATCTGTTGGAATGCTGAAATCAGTGGAATTTCTTTCTTTTACTACAGATGTTTTTAAAAATCATGTATTTGTGTTAGTCTAATATAAAAAATTTTTACAAACACATAATTAACCCTTTGAAAATACATAGTTCACTGTTGGAGTGTATTATATGGAAGAGAAATGACTACTGATTAGAACAATTACTGCAATGTGAAATATACAGATGCTGGTTTGATTTTCAGTTACATGTAATACTTTTCAAAAGTGCTATGAAATAGACAAATACAATTTGGCCAAAAATAAGAAAGAAAAGAAAAGCAGTGAAATGTTGATTGATACATATTACAATAGGAAGGAACCTCAAAAACACTATACTGTATGAAAGAAGAAAGACAGCACAAAACAGTTGTGTAAAATATCCAGACAAGGAAACTGTTAGAGGCTGATAGGTACAGTAGAAATTTACATAATGTACATGAGGATATATTTATCTTGATGAAAAGGTCTTAGAGTTATATCATGCTGATTCTTGCACAGTAGCTGTACACGAATGTTACAATGTTATAGAATAAGTAGTTAAAATACAGGAGCTCATATTTGATGAATACACAAACACATAGTCCCACATGCATTAGCACAAACATACTGAGTCTAAGAGATCTGAAATATAACAAAATGTCTTTGATGTCCTTAGAAGTAGCTAGAGAGCTCCTTTCTCTGAACCCACTTAACCCAGTTGACCTCCATATCCACACCTCACAGTGGATGCAGAATCTGCTCCCAGGACAGTGAGCCTTGGAGTTCCCCTCCTGTACTTACACATGGTGCATCCACTGCACCCCTGGATTGGGCACCTGTGCTTCTTCAGGTTCAGGATGCCAAGAAACAGGTAGCACCTGATTCCTTTTTCATTTTCTACTGTGTCTATTCCCTGTCACCCAATAGATGGAATTCCATATCATCCCAAGTTTTCAGTTCGCTTCCTGCCTTCTTCTAGTCTCCTTTCTGTACCCTGTTCCAGACAGTCTCAAATTGTGCTCATTACAGAGACTGAGGACAGCTGTGTCTGAGATGGACATTCCTCTGCACAAAATGAGTTCCTGCACAAGAGGGTGTCACAGGTTCAAGTGAGTGTTCGGGCAGGGAAGACAAAGAAGTGCTGTTAGTGTAGGCTAAAGAGGAGCCCAAAGGCTTTCACCACCTCTAGCTTTCCTTGTCATTTTACCTGACACAAAACTCCTCTTGCCTAGAAGATGCATAGGCAGAGCATGTCAGCTGGATATGCATACCTGTTGCATACTTGTGAAGTCAATGAAGTTTGTCTTGAGACTCTGCCTACACTTTCTGACTGATTGGGATTTCTTATTCCTTTTTCCACTTTACCTTTGTTTCTGGGGGTGGGAAGGTTGGAATCAGTCATTTGTATTACACCCAAATTAATATCCAAATGGTTAATCTCCCAACATTCTTGGCATTTCCTCTTATTTTAGTCTCTTTCAAATAATAGTAGGAATCAAACATGAAATGGGCTTCAACTCAGGGCCAGGGTAGAAAGTGATCACCTTTTTCTATTTCTGCAGCATTATTCTGTTCTCATAAGTTTGAAGGCAGCAGATGTCCCAGATAAATGCATGATTTTTTGAATTTCTATTTCAAGTACAAAAGATGAAAATTTCACTTTGTCAGGAATCCAATCCTACCCTCAAACAGCTATCTTCTTCCACCTGCTGAAGGGGAAGTTCAAAGAACATTCTAAATAGTTTCTTTAAATATATGTTCTCATGTTTGTACATCATAGATTCCAAAATATGCACTTCTAATTTATGATGCAATACAGAATGTGCTCTGGGTTTTATAACAACTTTAACCTGTAGAGTACTACCAGTGGGAATTAGTGGAATGCCATCTAGAAGCATACAAGGAAAATGACAAGAATATATTTAATACTAAATAATCAAAGTATGTGCCCATTAAGGTTCCCACATTTATGTTTTCACTTTTATTTTTGTAATTAGTGTCTAATTATATACAAATAGTAGGTTTCATTATGGTGTATTTCTACACGTACATAACATACTGTGGTAAATTTCATTTCCTACTACCTGTCCTTTCCCTGTACTCATCCCTCTGATCACCTTCTTCTCTACTAGTCTGTCTTATTTTGTTGTAATCTCTTTTTCTCTTTGTGGTTTCTCTCCTGTATCCACATATGAGAGATAACATTTGACCCTTGATTTTGAGTCTGCATCATTTCACTCAACATTATGCTCTCTAGTTCCATCCATTTTCCTTTAAATGACATAATTTGGTTCTTATTTATAACTGAATAAAACTCTATTGTGTATATACACCATATTTTCTTCATCTGTTCATATGTTGATGGATATCTAGGCTTGTTCCATAACTTGGCTATTTTGATTGTGCTGCTACAAGAACAGGATTACATGTATCTGTGTAGTATTTGACAATTTGTTAGTGGCAATGATAATAGAATGTTAGATGTTAATCAGGCATAATGAAAGCAGAAAGCCTAGAAGGTTATTTTAGATATGTAACTCATATCTGGGATGAGAATTCATAGATCTTATCTAGAAAGTTAAATAGTGGTCCTGAATCAATAATAAATATCATAGTAAATGCATATTTTTGGTGCAGAAGAGCAAGATGAAGCGAATACATTAGGTTTCTAATGAATTGTCAGAAATTACTAATTATGCTTAACTAAAGACCTTCATGGTGTCTTGGAGACCAATGCCTTTAGGTCTTTGTCCTCTCAAATAAAATAATAATCTATTGCACATTTTGTATCGATAGTTATAAATTTTTTCTAAAAAATGTGCTTTGTTACATTCCATTCCTCAATTAAGGAAATGAAATACAAGAAAATATTTAATCATTCAAAATTCTGACTAGTTTTTTTTTTAATTTATTTTTTAGTTGTAGTTGGACACAGTATCTTTATTTTAAAATTTTTTAATGTGTTGCTGAGGATGGAACCCAGGGCCTCACACGTGCTAGATGAGCACTCTACCGCTCAGCCACTATCCCTTCACTACCTAGTTTTTCTTATACATGAAAAAGAACCATGGCATTATTCTGAACAACATTAAAACTAAAATAAGGAACTTTAATTTTACAAAGTAAATACAATATTCAGTCAAGTATTCTTTCATTCAAATATTTGTCAAGTTCAGACGGAAAGGCAATAGGAGATGATGAAAAGTGAATAAAGAGGTAAAGGAAGGAAGATAATGTTTGTTGGGGCTTCTTTCCTATTAGAGTCTATGCTGCTAATAACTTTGAACATACATAAGTAATCTTGCATGAAAAATATATCTGTAGAGTAGATCCTCAGGAGTAAAAAAAAAGTTAAATATATCAGTATCTAGAAAAGAAAGCACAGAAGAAACAAATAAACAAAAATACATATGAAAATACAGAAGTAAAGATGAAAAGAAAGAGTAATAATGCCCAAAGAGATGGGGGAACTCAGAAAGTCGTGGACAGATAGAGAGGAAGGGGCTGGAAAAGAGAGGGAGGGGGAGCAGGGGAGTATCCTTGGAAAGACAAAGTCTTAATTTTGGATTTTTGTGGAGTTTTTATTTCCTTTTTTATATAATTACAGATTTTCTTTGGCTCCCATTTCTCAGTGTATAACATAGTACATTAGAATTAGTTAAAAGTAGTATCTTAGAGCTTTACTAGTCCAAAATAATCTCTACCTCTGAGAAACTCTTTCATGTTAGGCAATTTTATAACATTATAAAGATATACTTTAGTGTGCATTCATGTGTAAGTTTTTAAAAATTACTTTTTAGAATTACTAATACTAATGGTACACATTAGTGATACTTATTGTGGTATTTCTATACATGAATATACATTGACTATTGATCATGTCCATCTGCTTTTCTACCCGCTCCCCTCATCCTTCTGCTTTCTTCCCTTTGCCTCCTTATCAATCACTAACAATTTCTCTCCTGTTTTCAGCTTTTTCTGCTTATGTTTCTACATGTGAGAGAAAGTATGCTCTACTTGTCTGTGTGCCTTGTTGTATTTAACATGCTGCTCACTTGTTCCCATTCATTTTACTACAAATGATAGGATGTCCTTCTGCTTTATGGCTGAATCACAATCCCTGGCAAAAAGACCACATTCCCTTTATCCATTCAGCTGTTGATGGGCCCATAGAATGATTGCATGTCTTATCTATTGTACATAGTTTGTGAACAGTATTGATATAAATGTGGGTCGACCAGTATCTCTGACTACATTTCTTAAGGATATATACCTATGATTTGAATAAATGGATCGTAAGGAAGTTCCATTTTTAGATTTTTGATGAAGCTCTATACTCTTCCATTGCAGCTGTATTAACTCACATTCCAAGCAATAATGTGTTGCTTCCCCCCCCCCAACATTCTTCAAAGCATCTATTATTTTCTATCTTGTTGTTGTTGTTTTGATGGTAGTCATTCTACCTGGGGTGAGATGGAATGTCATTTTATCTTTGACTTCCATTTCACTGATGGCTAACTATATATACATACACATACATACATACACACACGCTTTGTTACATTCCATTTCTCAATTAAGAAAATTAAATACAAGAAAATATTTAATCATTCAAAATTCTGCCTGGTTTTTCTTTTGTTTTAAATTCATTTTTTAGTTGTAGTTGGACACAGTATCTTTATTTTAAATATTTTTAAATGTGGTGCTGAGGATCGAACCCAGGGCCTCACACATGCTAGGTGAGCACTCTATATAATTTGTACCAGGGATTGAACTCAGGGTCACTTGACCACTTAATCATATTGCCAGCCCTATTTTGTATTGGATTTAGAGACAGGGCCTCACTGAGTTGCTTAGCATCTCACTTTTGCTCAGGCTGGATTTGAACTCCTGATCCTTCTGCCTCAGGATCCTGAGCCTCAGGGATTACAGGTGTGCACCACTGCACAAGGATTTTTTTCATATAATTATTTACTGGCTGTTTTTATTTCTTATGAGAAGTGTCTATGCATGTCATTTGCCTATTTTTAGTTGAAATGCTTATTTTATTGATGTTTGTGTTCTTTATATGTTGTAGATATTAATTCTCTGTCAGATAAATTGTTGCCAAAGATTTTCCCCCATTTTTAAGTAGTCTCTTCAGTCTATTAATTATTCTCTTCTTTGTGCTTCAGAAGCTTTAAATTTGATGCAATCCTACTTGTCAATTAACCAGTACATAAAAATATAACATTGTACATGTGAATGGAACACCAAGTAACATTTGATAGATGTATATGTTCTGTAATGATTACATCAGGTGAAATATTTACCTCCTCAAATCTCATCTTTTCTGTGTGGAGAAAACTCAACATCTTTTAGATGGGAGCTTTTTGCTGACTTTGCTCTTACTTCCACTTTGAGTGAAAACATTTGACCTTGACCTTTTGAATTTAGTTTATTTCTTTATTTTTACTTTCATTTTTTTTTATTCTTTTTATTTTTGCATCCTCAATGGTAGCAGAGAACCTGTTGTTTAACAAACATTTGTTCAGATCAAATAAATGGAAGAAATAGTCTTTTGCTCATCTGAGTCATACTTCCCTGTGATAAGTCTTTTCCTGGCTCAACATATGGATCTAAATAAAACCTTGCTTAGGGGAAGGGAGGAGGAGAAGGAAAGAAGGTTCTGAGAAGGAGATTGAGCAACTAATATTGGATGCATGGATGATTAGAGCATTAAAAAAATCCCATTATGTACAATTATAATACACTAATAATTTTTTTAAAAAAAATTTGCCTAGATTCTGAAAAGATCAAGCACAATATAATTTCATATAATTTTAGCTAAAAATGGACCTCAGGGAGACTAAATTCCACTTCAGTGAAGAGAAAGAATCCACCAGGTGTCTCATCAGGATATTTACCTTTAGTAATCAGCAGTGAAGGGGTAGTCCAGCAAATTAGCCTGGTCAGCCAGGACACAGATCCTCCAGTTTGTGTTGAAGCTGAGTAATGTCGCCATCTCCTCATCACTCAATTTGAAGTCAAAGACCTGAAAGTTCTCGAGAATACGTTCTAGGGTCACAGACTTGGGGATCACCACCACATTCCTCTGGATATGGAACCAGATCAGAACCTGGGCTGGGGATTTTTTGTGCCTTGCAGCAATCTCCTTGATCTTAGGGTCCTCCAGTAGTGAAGGGTCTGCTGGTTTGGCCCAAGGTCTATCTGGAAAGCCCAGGGGGCTGTAGGCTGTGACTGTGATGCCCTTAGAGTGGCAATATTGGATCAGTTTCTCCTGGATGAGGTATGGGTGACACTCGACCTGGTTAGTCACTGGTTCATATTTGAGTCCAGGCTTATTCAAGATCTTTTCAATCTGGAAGTGGTTGACGTTGGAAACACCAAGAGCTTTCACCAACCCCTCATCCGCCAGCTCCTCCATGACCTCCCAAGCATCCAAGAATGTTTCTTTACTGATGAGGTTGTTGCCTTTATCATCTTTGGGGAATAAGTCCTTCCCAGCCTGAAATCTCTGGGGCCAATGAATAAGGTAGACATCCAGATAGTCCAGTTTCAGATCTTTGAGGGTCTTCCGACAGGCTTCCTTCACAAGCTTCCTCTCAAAAAAGGTGCACCACAACTTGCTCACAATAAAGAGGTCCTCCCGCTTCACCACCTTCTCTTGGATCTTCTCTTGGATGGCTTCTCCCACCTCATTCTCATTCTGATAGACGTAGGCACAGTCTATGTGGCGAAATCCTGCATCAATGGCCACCTTTATGGCTTCTTTGACTTTGTTTGGGGGAGACTTCCAGGTGCCCAGATCCAACATGGGCATCTTGGCGTTGGTGCTGAGCTCCTCAAAGGTGGCCATGGTTGGTGCAGAAATGGCTTTGAGAGAGCAAATCAATGTCTGGTGTCGAATTTGGTTTATTTCACTTAGCATTATGCTCTGCAATTCCACCCTTTTGTTACCATTGGGATGTCCAGTAAAAGTACAGGTCCTCAGTGTCTCGTACAAAGAATTGAGTGAAAGACACGGAAGTAATATGTAGAAAGGAATGGCCCAAGCAAGAGAGAGAGGCTCAAGGCTCCAATGTTTGGTAATTAGGGTCACATATCCTGAAGTGTGGAGTGGTCTATTCCTATATGGTGGTTATTGAAGAACTAACTATATTTTTCCCATTGGTTATCTTATGATATCTGATTAGAATAATTTCCAATTTCCTCCAACCATTGGTTAGGTTAGAAAACCTAATTAGAATACTGCACACTTTATTTCCATTGGTCATTTTAAAATTTGAACTTGTGGGGGGCAGTTGTCATGGTCATAATTCCTAATTGGTGGGAATTGTCATGGTGATGTCCTCAGTGGTGGGAGTTTTCATGGTAATGAGATTTATTGTAAATAGGGATCAGACACTGTAAGTATTCTGACAGTGGAATTAGTCAGGGGAGCATTCCTCCAGTGAGCAAACTCCCAGAGGATAACTGGCACACTGATTCCCACAATCAGAATGCCCAGCCTCCTCCCTCTAAGGCAAGAAGACAACTAGGCAGACACTATCTGGTTTCTTTAGCAATGTCCTTGGAGAGAAGGGGCTCTGTGTTTGTATTAACCTGGACCTTATGTCAGTTAGCTAACACTTGAGTTAAAGAAATACTAATTAGAATATAGTCATGATAATGGAGGTATGTGTTCTTTGAGTTAACAAACTCCCAGGCCAGGAGGAACAGACACTTCACTTCTGCACTTCTCATTTACATTTCATTTCACTCTGTCTACTCCATCCTGTCTACTTACACTTTTGTATCTTTGTCTGTTCTTTTGTATGCCTCCTCCACAGGTCTCCCGGCACAGGTATCTCTTTATAAGACACCTTTCCTTCTTTTGTCTAATAATTTGTCACCAATATCCTGATGTCCCTGAGCTCCTACCTAACTCTTTTCCCAACAAGTACCATAATTTCATTCTTTATAGTTGAATAAAACTCCATTGTGCATGTGTATCACATTTTCTTTATTCATTAATCTGTTGAACAGCACCTGGGATGGTTCCAAAACTTTGCAGTTGTAAGTTGTATTGCTATAAACATTGATGTGCCTGTATCATATAGCATGCTGATTTAAGGTCTTCTGGATAAATACTAAGGAATGTGATAGCTGGGTTATATGGTGATTTTATTACTAATCTTTGAATAATTTCCATACAGATCTTCAAAGTCATTGTAGTAATTTGTAGCCCCATCAACAATGTATGAGTGTATCTTTTCCCCCACATCCTTACCAGTATTTATTATTACTTATATAATTGAATATTGTTCTTCTAACTAAATGTTGAACCATGATACAAAGAAAGACCACCATTTGATTTTTGCTTTAAATCAAATTAAAGCAAGCTTGTATTTGTGTACACAAAAGCTGGCCAGCGACTGTCCTTCCTGAAAACCCTGGGCTAGAGACCAGCACGCCAGCTCCCCAGGAAAAAGATTTTATAGCACAAAAAGTTGCAAAAGAGGGGTGTCTTGAGAACTTACAGCTAAAAAGATTTTGACAAGCATAATATAAAGGCAGATAGTAGGTTAATGATCTACATGGTATGATATTTCAAGGTAGGGAGTAAATTCAGATCCCAACATTGAATTTCTGAGGGGACACTGAGGTTTCAGAGAGGGTTGTTATCTGGTCAGGGACAGCCAGGCATGGGTGAGTTCAAGGCATGGGCAGGAATTCCAAACAAGTTAAGAAATCTCAGTAATTTATAGTAAAACAGAAATTAATTTTTCATGACTTTGTGATGAGATGGTTCCCAATCTTAAGATGGAATTAGGCTGGGTTCATCATTAAACAAAATGTGTATGTGTGTGTGTGAAGAATAAATGATCAGAACTATAAGTTGAAGGTCAGCATTAGTGTGGACACCTGCATGTACATCTTATTTTTTTATGAAATTTATCAGGTTTTAATTTATGTAAAATAAATGAACAATTCCTACGAATATAGTAAAAGTGTAACAGGGATTCACTTGATGTTTTGACTCTATCCCTTGTTGCTTTGAAAGTTACATGCTTTTTTTCTTTTTCCCAACTTTCTTCTCTCTGATCTTCTCCTGAGTAATGATGTCTTATTTGGCTCACGGTTCTGAAGTTGAGATGTGCAAGATCAGGCAGCTGCCTCTAGTGAGGTCCTTCTTGCTATGTGGGCTGTCTGCATGTGAGATAGAACAAGCTTTCTACCTTGTGTCTCTCTCCCTATTATTACAAGGAATTCATGGAGGCCCCACCCTCATGACCTGGTCTACCTACCCCCAAAAAGCCCCACTGCAAAATACTATATAGCTTTGAGAATTAATTTCAACCTGAGTTAAGGAGACTACAAATACCCAGACCATCACTGACAGTTTCCCTAAATATGAAATCCTTGGGTCTGGTGTTCTCCTCTAAAATTTGTCAAAGTTTTGCTTCAGTGCCACTTCCATTTTCTTAATGATAAAATATCATCTTCTGGAGCAATACATGGCTGACCAACTATATTCCTACCCAATTAGAACAGTAGAGCTTACAAGTCTAATGAAGAACTTCTTTATTAGTGGTGATTATTTTGTAATTTATATATTTCACATTTTTAATTTTAGTAAAATGAGTTATTTCAGTTTGTAATTTAAGAAGCAGTAGCTGCAGTTAATTTTAATAAATAAATCATTTCCATCTTTTCCAGATATATAGCAAACAGACTCTTTTACTCAGGAGAGAAAATGAGGCATAAATGGGACAAGTTGAATAGAATATTTTTGAAAAGTCAAGAGAGTTTTTGATAGTATAACAGAATGTGTGACTCAAAATCTTGTTTTATGTAATAATAAATTACTAATGTTGAAAGGAGTTGATACCCAGGAGTCTGAAGGGGATATAAGTGTGGGAAGCCATCTGTGATTTACATGAGGGTGTTCTCCAGGAATGGTGGCCAGGGAGATTTGGGTTTGGTATTGTGAACTATCCAATTACCCGTGGCCCTCCCAATAGATTGCCCAATGCATGTGATTTCTATCTCTGCTCTGCTAGGAAGTTCCCCCATAGTAGCTCAGGAGATGGGTGTAACCCGTTGGGAACTGGACAGCCTACCTTTAACCTTTTTTGATGAATAACATTCTATGGAAGGCCTTTGCTATTTCCTAATATAAATAAAGCAGGCCCCGGCTACATTTCTCATAGTATAGAAGCTCCATCTGTATGATTGAATTGCCCATCCTGACCCCACTCTTGAAATTACTTTCTGTGTTATGTGATTTTTTGCTGTTTTATTTCTCTTAGCTTTTATTTCTCACACAGCTCATTCCACCAAGGGGAACCCCTTTTCCACCACCTGAGCTGGAAGAGGGCGAGATATAAATAGGAAAGAAACTTAGAAAGTCTAAATTCACATTGGTAAAGCTGAGCAGATGCTGTAGGTTCAGCTGTGAATTTGGTGTTGGCTGGCTGAAGCTGAGGCAGCAATGAACATCAAAGGCTTAGCTAGGAGGTTCTGTTCTTCCTGTCTCTCCTATGCACCTGCCTTCTCTGAGCCCCACTATAGCATGTCCTCCACAGTTCAAGTTAGCTCTATGCTTTCTGAAACTTTCTTTCTACTTTAGTTCTTAAATTCTCATGTGACTTTGAAGTTAGCCATACTTCATTGTTTTACAATGATCGTTTGTTTGTTTTAGGATCCATAACATTATTTAGATATGTATTACCTATACTCCCTTCATTTTTTTCTGCTTTTATTTCTTTTAGGTGGATGTTTGATCCTATGAAAAAGTGTATTGTTTTATCATTTCTTTTTAAAGAAAACTCTATTCCAGACCTAAGAATTATAACTCAAAACCAGTTTTTAAGTTCTGAAATTAAAAGTCACCTTAGTAGTGAAGAAGGAACCAGATAGATGATTGTAGGAGACATTTGAATCTAAAAGAAGCAGCCATGTCTACCGCCTTTCCACATTGGATCATGAGGTGCAACCTCTATTTTTAATGGAACATCAGTACATCTTTAGATAAATTGAACCTCTGGTCTTGCTTCTGTTACCCATTCATCTTTGTTCATTCACAATGAAATTGTTGTAACCCAAATCCTTGAGCTGCTGAACACATCAACTAGTCAAATAAGAAGACTGTGGCTTTATCTAGTTATAGGAAAGGACTTCTCTCTTTGATGACTCTGTGTCTTAGATTGGGAAGAAATTTGATATACATACACAGACATAGATGAAAAGTTATGTGTTTTAAACTATAATGAATTTGGTCTAAATCAAAATGAATGGTAATTGATTCAAGCCTTTGTGCCAGTAAAGACAAAGATTACATAAAAAATTAATTTATTGGTGCAATGAAAGTAAGTTCATTGCAAAAAAATAACAAATTATTAAGTGAAGTTAGGCAATCCCCCCAAAAAACAAATGCCAAATATTTTCTCTGAAATAAGGAGGCTGACTCAGAATGAGATAAGGTAGGAGAGCATTGGAGGAATAGATGAATTCTAGGTAGGGAAGAGGGGTGGGAGGGAAAGGGTGGAGGCAGGGAATTAGCAAGGATGATTGCATGTGATGGACACCATTATCCAAAGTACATGTATGAAGACATGAATTGGCTGTCAACCTACTTTATATACAAACAGAGATATGAAAAATTGTGGCATATATGTGTAATAAGAATTGTAATGCAAAACCAAAACAAAACAAAGTATATGTAAAAAGACATGAATTGGTGTGAACACACTTTATATAAAAAGATATGAAAAAGTGTGCTCTATATATGTAATAAGAATTGTAATGCATCCTGCTGTCATGTATTTAAAAAACTAAAATCAATTAAATAAAAAAAATTAAGGACAAGGCTGGGGATGTGACTTGGTGTAAAGTGTTTACCTGGCAAGTGTGAAGCCCTAGGTTTAATGCCCAGCATCGGGGGTGGGGGGGGAGGGGGAGAGGAGGTGCCAATGAGGGAAATAAGGATGTGTGTAATAATTTGATTGCAAGAGTGTGCTTTACTCCATTGTTTATTAGTTAACTAGATTAGGAAACATACCTACAATGAATTATTCTCAACCATTAAAAATAATATGGAGAAAATTTTAAGAAATAGTAAATTAGAAAACACTATCAATTAAAATACATTGGTGGATTGAATTTAACACATAAGACACAATTACATACAAATTACAAGTTAAGATAAAGGACGAAAATGAAAAACTACAAATAAATAACAAGATGTTCCCTAAGCCCAGAAAACAAGAATTCCATTCCCCTTTGCCTGCTTTGACCTTGGAGAATATAATGAGTCACTGGCTATCATAATACAGAGTTGGCTAAAAAGTACCTCAGGGGAGATTTTTAAAAAGAGGTTATGATAATGAAATAAAGACACTGCTTTTTAATAATTAATACTATATCTACCATGTGCCTAAATTTTTGGGGGGGCCTGTATATTGAAAAGATCTACCCTGAACATTTTAAACTAGTACTTTTTTTTTTGTTTTGCCACTCTTATTTCCTGTTATTATATGAGAATTAATTTGCAGATATTAAGGTGCAAACTCTTAAATGAAAAGATTAAAATTTTTCCCTCATAAATGTACCTGAAATTATCACATTTATCAACTACCAAATATTTTTTTCTCAAAGTTAAAAGTTTCCTTAATCCACTTTGCAGTTAGTATAACTAGAAAGAATGACTATTCTTATTTCTATCATTAAATATTTGTTTCTCTATTTTTGAATTCCTATTAATTAAAACTTTGACAGGATTTACTCTTTGTTTTAAATGTCTCTGTATCTACATAAATAATGTTTTAGACATATCTCTATGCTGTTCTTAAATCAATTCTGTTTTTCTTGCTGTTTTCCCTGTGTGAGTATACTGTAATCCATCTTTATGTCTGCCTCTCAGATTAGCCAAGTTTACACAACTAGGAATGAGAATAGCTTGGGAAAGTAGGTGGTAAATGTGGATTTGTGGCTGAGTCACTGAGCAACTTGATGGACAAGTAAGATTCAGTTCCAGGAACTATATAGAACCCCAGTCCTGGAAGAAGATTCCTGATTGTTAAAAGATTTCACTGATGGATCTGAGAAAATCTTTCTGACTTTGTATTTAATCTTGTTTTTAAATTTATTTTCTTTCCAGTTTCCCAGTCTGGGCTTGAAATCACAATACTCCAACCTTAGACTCCTACCAGGCCTCACTGGAAAAAATATTCATTTGGAAATGAACACCCCTGCAGGGAAGTGATTCAGGTGTTCAAAGATTGGGAATAGCTATTCCATTCTTATTGGGGAGTTGTTTACTCATTGCTAAACTGTAGGACTCCCTTCAGAGGGATAGTGAACAGAAGGCTACAAACAAGTACTTAAAGGTCCAGTGTAAGGGCCTGAAAAAATATTTGGTAGGAAAAAACAGAAGCTTATTTCCTGTGGTGAAGGGATAGTACTGACCTACATTTAACATCTAATGCAATAACACAGCTCCAGAAATATATAAGCAATTAGTCCAGATATGGGTGTTATGCTCAGATCAGGGCACTGGCAGAGAAAACCTAAGAGTCCAAAGTGTGGGAACAACTGGATGTTGCTCATGAAAGATTTACCCCAGCAGTCTCCCTACCTTAGAAGAGCCAGAACCTCACCCTGCTCAAAGAAGCTTCAGCCAACAGAAGACCCTTTTGTTTGCACCTGACTTCCTCTCCAAGAGGATAACTAAAGTCCCAGTGACACCCCTGGGCCATGCTAGGCCTGATAAACGAAGAAAAAGCCTACACACTGAATAAATTGAAAGAAATAGCTTTCATGTTTTGATAAGTTCCATGGGTGTACCCCTGGAATTGGATTTTTTAAGAGCAGTGTTGTTGAGATAGGATTACCATACCATAAAACTCATTTATATATATATATATATATATATATATATATATATATATATATATGTGTGTGTGTGTGTGTGTGTGTGTGTGTGTGTGTGTATAAGTTGAAAGTGGTATATTCACACAGCTATGAAAAAAACATGAGAATCTTATTTTAGAATGCTTTCATTTCCCACCAAAAAAAATCCACACCATTTTAGCAGATATGCCTAATGTGGTTCACACACAATGAGGTTTTATTTGGTGTCCTGTACTGAAGCATGCTGCCATGCTGATGAACACTAAAGTCACTATGCTTGCTTGCAGGTTCTTTTTCATATTATTCATAGTGTAGAAAGACTGAAAAGATAATTTTTTCATAATGAAGGATTGTTCTTGTATGGATTTTAGGGAAATAATTCACAATATTGGCTGATTAGTAAAATATAAAATCTCTGCATTGCCTCAAATCTACAGATGTATCTGGAAACTGGAACTATTTATAGCTATAAACTATATCTGTTAAAGTTTAAACTATATTATAAGGTCAGTGTATTGTCAGTTTAAAGTACATGCAGTGAATTTCTGGGCATTAAGCCTGTTCCTGGGAACCTACATAATAACTCCTGAGTCTTTTCAAAGCCTTTTTTATCTCTTTATTTCTTAATGTATAAATGGCTGGATTGAGGAGTGGTGTAAAAACAGAATAAAACACAGCAAGAAATTTGTCCAACCAGGTGATATTGAGTGGCCACACATAAATGAAGATACAGGGCACAAAAAAGATCACCACAACTGTGATGTGGGCACTGCAGGTGGACAGGGCTTTAGATGCACCAGTTTTAGATCTCTGGCAAACACTGAGAATAATATATGTGTAGGATATCAGCAAGAGGATAAAGCAGGTTACAGCCACAAACCCACAGTCAACATTCATTAAAATGTCTAAATTATAAGAATCCATGCAGGCCAACTTGATCACCAGAGGCATATCACAGAAGAAGCTGTCTATTTCCCTGGGGCCACAGAAAGGCAACTGCACTATCACAGCCAGGTGACTCATGGCATGCACAAAGCCAGTAGTCCAGGAAGAAACCACCAGCCCAGTGCACCTTTGCAGGCTCATAATGGTGGAGTAATGAAGTGGTTTGCAGATGGCCACATAGCGGTCATAGGCCATGGACACCAGAAGCACCATCTCACTTGCTGCAATGAAATGGGCAAAAAAGATTTGGCACATGCAACCTGCAAAGGAAATGGTTTTGTTCTCTCTAAGGAAGTCGGTGATCATCTTAGGAGTGGTGACTGAAGAAAGCCACATATCAACAAAGGACAGGTTGGCCAAAAAGAAGTACATGGGGGAATGGAGATGAGGGTCAGTGATGATTAAGGTCATGATGACAATATTTCCAGATACAATGATCACGTAAAGCATCAAAAATATCATGAAGAGTAAGACCTGCATACTCCATGAGTGGCCAAGTCCCAGAAGCACAAATTCTGACACTGTGGACTGATTTCCACCATCCATTTTATTGAGTATGCCCTCTAAAATAACCTGGAGAAAGTAGATTAGCAGTTAGTGGGAGGAGAAAGGAGACTAAATGTTTAGAATTTGATATTCACAGTGAAATTCTTCATATCTAACATTAAAAAGTATGATTGTGAGGAGAAATCTTGGTTAAATATGAATAGCATCATATCTCCAAAATAATCTAAATGTGAGCCTGACTTTCCTGCATGTTAGTTGGAATTTTTATCCAAATGATTTGCCTAGAAAGCTCTCTCAGAAGAAAGGAGGGAGGAAAGCAGAGAAGCAAGGTGAAATGCTAAACAATGATTGTGGTTTCACCCGGTATTGTGGTTATGTACACTACTAAGTGAAAAAAAAAACCTGAGCCTGAAACTCACATTCATCACATTTTATATAAAAAAAATTAAATCATGCTGGGGAAGATAATGGAGAACTGATATTGCAATCCAGCACAAATGATTTGACATACTCTTACTGTTTCTATGTCCTATGTTTAATGATTTCAAGTTCTGATAAAACATCCTCTTAAAAGATGAGAAAATTAAAAATTTACTTCTCTTTCTAAAACAAGTCTTGAGCTAACCTTCATGGGAGAAGCTGAATTGAGGGTCATATAATAAAACTTTGTCATATGATTTGGATGCAAAACTAGGCATAAAATTTACCAGCATTTAAAATCTATCAGAAGATAGAATGTATTTTGTAAGGTGAGCGGGTTAGGAAAAAAATATGTTCACTATAGAGTCACAAAGAAGTGAGTGAACTAAAGTGGATGAGAACTCAAACTTAGATTCAAATATAATGAGCTCTGAAAGTTTCAGATATCTTAAGGTTAGCAAAAAAACTCATTTACCTTAAATTGTATCAGTGGATGCTAAAAAATCATAGGCTTTGAAACATTAATTTCCTGACCATCAAAAATACAATACTCTCTCTCTTCTGTTTTTTTCTCTCTCCCTCTCTTTATGTATCCATCTCTCTGTATATGTATATATACATACATATATATATATATATATATATATATATAATAGTTACAACAGTTTTATTGCTTTCTACATAAATATATATACATATACGTATGCATGTATATGTGTGTATATATGTGTGTGTGCATATATATATATATATATATATATATATATATATTTATAAATTGGGAATAAATTGCATTTGCATACATGTGTAAGTAAATTGCACCTTTGGAATATTAGTACTGAATGAATGTAAAATTAAACCTTCAGTAGTAAACACCAATATTGCTTAGCTTGATCTCTTAGCAAACGACAACACTTCTCAAGCTGGACAATACTCTCAAGCTCTTAGCAAATGACAATACTTCCCTCAGGCATTTTATGCTCAAGCTGGATGGTGGGACCATAATTTCCCTCCGCCATGATTATTTCTTGGCATTGTTTTTCTCATCTTTTTTCTAGCCTTTAAAATGTCAAGTTTGGACCAAGGAGAGCAGGTGAGTAACAAAATCCATTACCTTAGTGTGATTATTTTCCCCTTTCCTTTTACTGAGGACACAGAAGTACAGATTAAAAAGAGAAAAATTGCAAAATCAAACAAAAATTTGCTAGGGAAAAGGAGATATATGATAATAGTCTCATAACTTGCAAATAGATGTTATATTCTGTCATAGAGATTTACCAAATTTCTAAGGAAAATAAATCAATATTACAACTAATTGATTTATGCCCATTGCAAAATTTGAACAAATTGAACTTTTAACCAAAATTTAGTTTCTTTTTACAGAATATTTTCTGGGCTAAATTTTCAAAAGATATTTCTATACCCCCTGGAATAAATTACATAGACAGTAGTGTCACAAATACTATTGCAAATATGTTTGAGGTAGTTATTTACTAAAAGATAACTATGCATATTTGAGAGAAACAACTGACCCATAAAAACTCATATAGCTACTTAAAAATAAGTTTTGTAACTATTATTTTTGAAAATGTTGGAGAATAATTATACACAACAGATTTATTGATTAATATTTGCATTTTGCATGCATATATAGGACTTAGATGATTTAATTAATTCTGTGATATCTACAGATGAAATATGTAGTTATATTCTATAGTTCATAATTATACTCTTTATTCTTAGGCTGTTAGTTTAAACATATTTTGTAATAACCAGGTTTATAACATTTCTCTGTGTTTACTTTTTTGTTTATGCTAAGAGCTATCATCATATTCGATGCATTCTTTGATAATAAAAATAATTTTATCCTCTTAAAAGTCAGGGACTACTTGAAAAAGGTTTACTAGAACCTGTTCATGTTGATTCATGGGGAAAGGACTATGGTCTTCCTACCTGGATCTGACAGCATCTCTGAGGCAAGGCATATTACAGTTGTGTTTACTCTTGTTAACTCCATAGAAATTCTACTAGGAACAGGTAGGAGGAGAAAATTTGTGGATTCTCTTCTGAAATTTTTCAGAAGCTAATGAAGCCATTCTTCCCACCAGGTGTAGCAAGGATCTTTAAAATAAAGGCATGAAAATATTTTAAGAATTATCTTAAAGAAAATCAAAGAAATCAGATGACTTACTAAACAGACTTTTCTCTTAGAGCAGATTCTGTCTTCTGAAGTGTGCTTGTGTTACATCCATTTATGGGTGGAGATAGTGTCTGTGGAGGTGCTCTCCCTCAGCATGACCTATATTCACCACCTGAAGCCATCCCTTGGGGGAAATTAACCCATTTTATGCTCAGAACACAAGTATGGAAATAATTACCTGGATAACTCTTCAGGTCTTCTTTATAAGAGTGTTGTATCCTCTTGAAGTCAGAAAAGGGAGATAAGTAAAAAATATCGCAAATCAGCCCAATGTTAAAAATCAGTGAGTATTTTAAACTTTATTCAATGGGACAATAAGCACAATAAGTACCACATTTAATTCAATTTTATTTCCAATTGCCAGAGAGGTCATATGCTGAAAGGTGTGATAGACAGTGCTGTAACACATGTCAAGATTGTCTGAATTGATAGGGAATCTTGGTCAAATGACCTGATGTAATTCAGTTTATTCTATGACTATATGAGATGCTGACTGTTATATATTGTATGTCAACTTATTAAGCTGTTTTCAGGTTTTTAAAAAGGACTTTGATGTGAGTTCTAAATATATTTATTTTGACTTCTTAAATTTAAAACCAAATTTATTATAGTACATTGATATATGAGACAGGGCTCATATTTAAGATATAAAATTTGATGAGTGTGGATACATGCATACAGCTGTAAAAAGACCACCACCGTCATGTGCCTTACCCCCGAAAGCTCAGTTGTTCTTAGATAATCTCCTTCCAGTCCTTCCACATATCCTCCTTCCACAAACAACCATCAGTCTACACTCTATCATGTGTTAGGGTTTCATGTAAAAAAACTGGAGAGCATGCAATCCTTTTAAAAATTTTCTTGGTTGAGTGCTGTGACACATGCCTATAATCTCAGTGGCTCAGGAGGCTAATACAGGAGGATTGTGAGTTCAAAGCTAGTCTCAGCAAAATCGAGGCCCTAAACAACTCAGTGAGACCCTGTCTCTAAATAAAATACAAAATAGGACTGGGGATGTGGCTCAGTGGTTGAGTGCCCAGGGTTCAATACTTGGTAACTCCCCCCCCCAATTTTTTTCTTTTATTAATCATAATTATTTTCATATTCATCATGCTATTTATATCAATAGAACATTCCTTTTCATTGCCAAATATTTCATTGTACTTAAAGCCATAATTGTGTTCACATTCATGTCCTGAGGCATATTTGTGTTGTTTCCAGTGTCAGACTATTACAAATAAAACCTTCTTTGCTTATCTGTGTACAACTCTGAGTAACTTGAATACTTTCAAAGTTAATTTGACTTGTTTTATGGCCAAGAATATTATCTAACTTGGCAAGTGTTTGTGCATTTCAAAATGGTGTATTCTGAAAAAGCAGCCCTCTAAGGTTGTTGGTGGGACTCCAAATTAGAACAACCACCTTGGAAAACAGTATGGAAATTCCTCTAAAGACTACAAATGAAACCATCGCATGATCCAGTTGTTCAAATCCTCAATATTTATCCCATACCTAAAATCAGTATACTATAGTGATATAGATTCATCCATGTTTACAGCAGTAAAATTCCCACTAACCAAGTCATGGAAACAGTCCAGGTGCCTGTCCAATAAATGAATTTTAAAATGTGGTATACATATATACACAATGGAGTTTTACTTAATTATAAACAATAATAAAATTATGCCATTTACATGTAAATGGATACAAGTGAAGAATATTATGCTAAGCAAAATAAGCAAGACTCAGAAATTCATGGAATCACTGAGAAGGACACATCTTGGGGGGTTCTACTGCCGCAATTGAATAATCTGAATCTACTCATTATATAATATTATGTATGTCATATAAAATATTATGAACATTATGACATATTACATAAAACCTTATAAAACATTATCTGAACTTTGACATATTCTACACATTCTAATATTTATCACCATAAAAATATCAAGGAAAAATTGAGGAATTGTTGAAGATTAATACATAATAAAGAGACATGGTAATGAAATGAAATTTGTGGTTCCAGAGGTTTTACCTTGTTAAAAGGATACTACTTAGTTAGTGTTTAATAAAATCGAATGTGTCTATTGACTAGCTATTCATATAATAGCACTGTGAATTTCCTGATTTGGAAATTATGCTGTCTTAGGAAATGCACTGAACTAGTCAGTAGCAAAATAGCATTGAGTCTTTACCTTCCTCTCAAGTTTGCAAACAAATATTATATGGGTATATTTATAAAATACATGTATTACATATGAGATTATGTATATGCATATATAAATATGAATATTTGTGTATCAGTCAGGGTTCTATGGAGAAACAGAACCAAAGGGATGTGTGTGTATATCTTTGTGTGTATATGTGCATATGTACACATACATGAAAGATTTTTAAGTAATTGGTTCTTGTGATTGTGAAGACAGTGAATTCAATATCTGAGAAGATAAATCAATATTTAATCTGATACATTTGCAGTGGGAAATTCAGAGAATGAAGGCATTTTGGTACAATGGCTATCTCCTGAAAGTTCCTCATGCTTATTAGAGGTCAGTCTTTTGTCTTTTGAAGCCTTCAAGTGATTGGATGAGTTTTATGTTAAGTATAGGGGGTAATCTGCTCCATTGTCCCATCAACTCAAATGCTAATTTCATCAAAACCAGAAATATCCCATATACTGTTTGACCAAATATCTGTGTACCATGAAATTAATATGCATATGCATTTACATGCATATTATTTATATGAATATTTATACTTATATATTACCTATACCTATATTTGGATATATTCATTATATATGCATCCTTGTTACATTTATTTTTATTTTATTTATAAAACAAATTTTAAAATATTTATATTGTTATTTGATTATAACAACATAAATTTCTTTATTTACCTTAAAGAAAAATGATATATATACAAATTGACAATAATGGAGAGCATTACAGGGGAAAATTTGAACTCTTACAGAACATAAACTGCAATTCAAATAAACAAAAGGATTTTCTCATGCCCATGATCATATGCAGGATAACACAGAATAACACAAATGTCAATGTTATCTCAAATATACATACTCAATAAAAATTTAGTTTGTCTTAAACTAATCTTAGTAAAACTAACATAGATAAAGATTCATGCTTTCCTAATGCAACTTTCAATAGGAAAATGAAGAGAGGGATCATATCCACTAAATGTTAAACTATATACAAAGTGATTGCCCCAAAATAATGAAGGTAAAGCAAAAGACATCTATGAAACTAAACAGAAAACTTGGATCATAAATCTATACATGAACTGACATACACACAGAGCCATATTGTGGTACAGTTCTATGCTGCCCACTGAAAGCAATGGAGGAAGAGAAGATTAAATTGGAAATATTGCTGGGAACAGTCATTTAGTAAAAGAAGGTAAAAAAGTGAGTCTTTCCTTCCATATAAAGGTGGACTACAGAAACTTTTAATCACAAAATGCAAACAATGAAACAATAATAATAAAAGAAAATGTTGAAGAATATCTTGGCAATCTGTTGCTGGGAAAGAACATCTATAAACAAAACTTTGAAAGCAAATAGAAGGTAACATTCGAATAAATATGAGGATATAAATAGTGAAAAATAGCTGTCTAATGAAAGATACTAGGAGGAAACTAAACAGACAGCAAAGTCAAAAGTTATTTGTCGTATATAAAATCAATAAAACCCCTGCTTTCAAAAATAACTTTCTATGATGGTGGACATGCTCTATACCTGTTGGATCTGGTAACAACTATTTACATAGGGATGTTGGACATTAGATGAATGTATCTGAAGAGCTAAATTTTCAATTTCTAAGAAAAAAATAATTTAAATTTATGGTTACCTGTCCATATATGGTAAAAGCTACTTTATTTTACTGTGCAGATCTATATCATTCCAATCAATAAGAAAAGTAAAGAAAACCCACTTAAGTGAATGAAGATCTTGAAAGAGCAAGAAATTGAAGTTTATAGCTAATGGATATGGGAAGGAGGCTCCAAAATTCCTGGGAATCTGAAAAAGCAATAAAGCAACAAGCTATTAGATTATATAGAAAACAAAATTTAGAATACTGACTGGTGGAAACTCTGGCTCTACAGTTGAAAGTAGGTAATAATCTGTAGCTGTAAGTGAAATTAATTATTTTCTTCCCTGGGTGTTTATACTACAGAAATTTTTACACAGGTTTACATGCAGAGAGAGTATAAAGATATTAATCATGAAAATGCTTGTATTATTAGGAAATTGAAGGTACCTTAGTTATTAATTAAGGCACAGTTGGTTAAATTGAGTTTGATTTATATGATGAAAAAATAACAACACTTTGAATCAATGAATTCTCTCTAGAATTACCTTATTGATGGGTTTGAGAAGAAAGAAAACTGAATGGCACTTATGCAAGTTAAATCACTACATTGGTAAGCATTTGAGGGACAATACTAAACAATTTTCGAGTGAATGATAATATAAACAAAACATAAGAAAGAATTAATTTAGGAAGAAAAAAGTAAAATATCAAATTCTAGTGCATTTAGCTGAGGGTCAATTATGATCTTAGCCTTTTATATACATGTTCAAGTGGTCATGGATGGTCTATTTATTCCAAATTTAGGGTTTCTGTAGGCAATTTTATCCGCTTTCCTAATCCTGTTTTTTCATGGTATAAATGCCAGGAATCCATGGGGGCTACTTTAGTTTTTCTTTGTCCAGGGGACGAACACTAAAGTAATGTTCTTACTTGTTTTTAGAAAGGTACATGATGTAAATCTGTACACAAACATGAATGAAAGATAAGACAAAAGGTGCAATGTCACCCTTGTTAGCTGTAATTTCTGTTAAGGAAAAAATGCATTCTTATATCTGCTTCTGTTCAGTCATAAAAACAACTTGTTTGCCCTGTTGCAAAATAATCTTTTGACTTGTTAGGATCCCCAAAAATGTAAATGTTTATGTCCACGCCTGGGGCTCAGAAGAATTCACATAAACTTGACTCTCTTTTCTCATCTACAGAATTGAGCTGAAAGATCCTTGATTTAAAGTATAGAAATTCAGTTTTCTTTCTTTTCAGTAACTACTAAATTTCTAAATATAGTTATTGAGCCAAATTTTCAATCACAATACTTATTATATTAAAAAATCAATTTACTAATGCATATCTGAAATAGATTTCAATGAAAATAATTTTCTCTCAATAAAACTATATATATCATAGAAATACAACAATGGGACATTTTGTAAAACTTTAAATGTATGATATAAAAATATTTAAAAAGCTACAAGGAACCTCCATTTCAGGCCAACCTATTCTGACATGTAATTTATATGGCTTTTCCACAAAACCCTTCATCTCCATGACTATTGTTTAGAAGGTGTGTATGGAGCTAGTGTGTTGGGTCCTCAGTCTGTTCATGGCTGATTTCATCTCCTGATTCCTCAGTGTGTAAATAATGGGGTTCAGTAAGGGTGTAATGACTGAATAAAACACAGAAAGAAATTTATCCACTGAAAGACTACTGAACGGCCAAGTGTAAATGAAGATGCAGGGCCCAAAGAACAGAGTGACCACAGTGATGTGAGCAGACAGTGTGGACAGAGCTCTGGAGAGCCCACCCGAGGATCCATGTCTCACAGTTACCAGAATGATAGAGTAGGAAATAAGCAAGAGTATGAAGCAGATGAAGGACAGGAGGCCACTGTCAGCAATTACCAGCAACTCCAGAACATAGGTCTCAGTGCAGGCAAGCTTTATTACCAGGGGAAGATCACAAAATATGTCGTCCACTATGTTGGGGCCGCAGAAGGGCAGGGTGACAGTGAAGACCATCTGGCTCATGGTGTGCACCAAGCCAACAGCCCAGGACAGCAGCACAGAGCCCACCAACACCCTGTGGCTCATGATGGCTGTGTAGTGAAGAGGCTTGCAGATGGCGATGTACCGATCAACCGCCATAACTATGAGAAGAGTCATCTCACTGCCCCCCAAGAAATGGAGGAAGAACATCTGAGCCATACAGCCCCATAAGGAAATAGTTTTCTTCTCCCTAAGGAAATCTGCCAACATCTTAGGGGTCGTGATGGTGGAAATGGACATATCCAGAAAGGAGAGGTTTCCAAGGAGGAAGTACATTGGTGTGGAATGAAGGTGAGAGTCACAGGTCACAGTGATCACAATGAGAAGGTTTCCTGCCATGATTGCTGCATAGGCCAGCAAAAATATGCAAAAGAAGAAAATTTCCAGTTCCAGAGTGCTGGTGAGCCCTAGCAAAACAAACTCAGATATCGTAGAGCTGTTCTTCATAACCATGCAGTGGGAATTACAAAAGTGTTTGAAGTGAAGGTAATCTGGAAAATGTTAACTTAGCCTGTGATGGTTTGAAGGTGTGGGCATAAATGAAGTGAAAATTTGAGTCCTATAGAAAGGAAGAAGATGGACATTTATGAAAAATACATTTTATTTGATTAATACAAGGGGTGCTAATCACTGATATTGGAATTTTTATCATTCAGAACGGCAGAAAAGATGAGAAATTTATTACAAAATTTCACACATGTATATACAGGCCTAGATGCATCTCCACATGTATTTGTTGTTTTTATCATGAAGTCATGAGTTCATGAACCGTGTGTTCAATGTAATCAATGAGAAACACGCCAATCACAATTAGTTAAATACGTTAGTTCAAGTGATAAAAATATTCACTTCACATTTTGGTGATGAGTATTCATTCTTTTCCACTCCTAAATTTGAAGTATTTATATATGTGTATATAATTTGAAATCATATATACATGTATATCAATATATGTAATATATATCATATATAAATTGTATTTATAATACATAGGTGCATATACAAAATATGTCATCATACAGGTACTTACACATAACAGATTAAGGTACATTATCCTACCAGCTCCAGTATGTTCTTACCTTTCCCATTCATTCTAAAATGATAGCTCAATAATTTTACTAATTCCTAAATAAGCAAAGCTTAAGCTATGAACAGGTTGTATTTTTCCTCTGAGCCCTCCAAATTATTAGATAAATTCTGTTCCTGAGGAGTTTTTGTATATTTAGATAATTGTTTTTTCATTGTCTCAGATTTTTCTTCTTTTGGAGCCATGTTCTTATTTATACTTTGGTTATGAGCAGAAGTCCTGACCTCTCCTGTCTAGTCCTCTTGCTTATTTTCCTAAATCTTTTGTTGCCTGGCACTTGGCTGAAGCTCTTCCTTTCTTCCCTTTGTGTTGTCAGGGCAGGTGTCCCCTGTGAGAAGTGTTTGTTTCCCTGGCTCCTCAGAGCTGACCTTCTCTTCTGTGTCTGTGCTGCCCTGGGATATCTCCACCTGTGGAGATTGAGGGGACTCACACAGCTCACCTTTGCCCTCTGTGAGATTTCCCACGTTGAACTGCAATGAATACAGCTTTCTATTTTTAGTACTCCAAATTTACATATAAAATACTGTAATGTACCCTTTTAATCACCTCCATATTTTCTACTTTTAGCATGTTAAGACTAAGGACTGCATAGATATGAAGAATAATTTTGTCACTATTGTGTGGGATCAATTTTTGCCAGGGCAAGGATACAAACAATGATTATAATAACTCTTAATAAAATAGACAATTTGGCAGCTGTAAAGTTTTATTTACCAGAGAAAAACATTTTCATCTACACAAATTTCAGTATTAGCCTTTCCTAGTAAAATTCATCTGAGGTGTGTACTGGTTTAAATATCTTGACAGTCAACAGAAAATACATAAATGTTGAAGGACATAATTTCATTAATGCACATACACATCACCTGTATGTACACTATGAAATATACAAGTATATTCACATACATTACCCTTTGGATTCTCATAATTATTTTTAATAGGGTATTATTTCTAAGTGGGTATTATTTCATTTTAACAATCAAATAAATACATATTCCAAACTATTGGAAATAGATAAACATTGAAATAGTTAACATTGAAGGCAGGACTACTTTTTTATATTTTACTTTGAGACGAGGTCTCACTAAGTTGCTCTCACTCAATTACTCCTCGGTAATTGCTGAGGCTGGCTTTGAACTTGCAATCTTCCTGCTGCACCCTCCCAAACCACTGGGAATACAGGTGTGCACCACAGAGCCTGGCTAGAGCTGACACTGTCAGCTCACAGGATCACTTCTATATTATATTTTAGCTTTGGATTTGGATTATTTTTGTTTCAGCTTTTTTCTTTTGAACTCATACTACACATATGAATAAAGCTACAAATACACACATACACACACACAAATTCAAATGACCATGCTTGTGCCTCATCCTATTCTGGAATATCAGAATGGAAGGTGGAAATCTATTCTTGTTTTTAGTTGGTTTTTGCCTAATACTTTATCACATATTCAGAAACAATGTTTATCCCCAAATTATAATTAAAAACAAACTGAACTGCCAAGATTTAAATTATAGGTCTTTCCTCACCATTTGCTAGAAATATATATTCCCAATTGTTTGGAATATTTATTTATTTGACTGTTAAAATGAAATAATACCCACTTAGAAAAAAAAATACCCTATTAGAAATAATTATGAGAATCCAAAGGGTAACATATGTGAAATATACTTGTATATTTCATAGTATACATACAGGTAATATATATGTACATTAATGAACTTATGTTCTTCAATATTATCTATTTTCTGGTGATTGTTAAGATATTTAAACCAGTACACACTTCAGATGCATTTTACTAGGAAAAGCTAATACTGAAGTTTGTGTGGATGAAAATGTTTTACTCTGGTAAATAAAACTTTACAGCTGCCAAATTATCTATTTTATTAAGAGTTGTTATCATCATTGTTAGTATCTTTGCCCTGGCAAAAATTGATCCCACACAATAGTGACAAAATTATTCTTCACATCTATGCAGTCCTTAGTCTTAACATGCTAAAAGTACAAAATGTGGAGGTGATTCAAAAGGTACATTACATAAATTTATATGTAAATTTGGAGTACTGAGAATAGAAAGCTGTATTCATTGCTTTTGTCTTTATTATTTCACATTTATGAAAATTCCAGCTAAGTTGACATAGAGATGGATTCAAATATATTAAGATAAAATTATTTAGGAACAAAATTTGTCTGTATGATGAAAGATTAAGTACTTTTAGAACTATGTCTTTTATTTATTTAGATGCAGCAAAATTAATTCCAGTGAGACAAAAAAAAAAAGAGAGAGAGAAAGAGAGAGGTGATCTTCCTAACTGAAGCTGCAAGTAAAATTCAGTGGAAATTTTAAATTTGTAAGTAGTATTGAACACACACCAACAAAAAAAATGGAAAATAAGGATCAGGCAACATTTCATTTATAGCCACAGGTGTCTGAGAATGAGATGAATGGCATGTGACTGGGGACCAAGCTAAGCTTTCCGTGTTTTTCCCAGGGCTAAAAGATGATCAATTTCTACTCTCAAATGTACTTACTGCTTAGGAGTAAAAATCATGGATGTTCATCCTGTTGGTATAACAGAAACATTTACACAAAGAACTTAAATAGAAAACTTACTGTGTGTGGAAATATGTTAACTGAGACTTTTGATAAGAGTAAAAGTATATGTGAACCATATTATGTTTCCATTTTATGAAAGTGTTAAGCCATGTATGAATTAGATAACAATTGGGTAATGTTCACTTATGACAAAGAAAATGTTTGGGAAACAAAATAAAATGCCTTGGTGCCAAAATAACCATTAAAATATTTTCTAATTAAAATAATACACGTTTTTAAATGGCCCCAAAGTTGATGTCTTTCTGCTTACTGTGTCAATTGTATGCAGTAGTCACAGAAAATTAGGTAGACCACATAAATATAGATGATGATGGTGTCTAGCTCATGTAATTATAGATTTAATTGAAAAACCATTAACACAAGTTCTTAGGCATGAAGAACTTTCTTATATATTGATCAAGTTAATAAAATATGAAAGAACTATTTTAGTTAAAGGTAAAAAAATGCCAGTGGGTTTAGAAAACTGGAGATAGTTCTTGGATTGCAAAAATGCATGTTTTGTACAGATTGCAGAATCACATTGTTGTCATACAGTCACCTATGTATATACAGCAATCAATCATAATGTCTATTCTATTCTACTGCCCTTCCTATCCTCCCTTCCCCTCCCCTCCCCTCCCATCACTTCTCTCTATCCAATCTAATGTGACACACAAATTGTAATGTCATGTGTAGCTAATAAAAAATGCATGTTTTAACAGCACAATTAAATAACTTTATTTACTGAAATATTAAAGACCTTCAATGGAGGAAATAAGTATATAGTGGAAGAAGAAATCAATTGATTTAAATTAGTCATTCATACAATTTATCTCAATTAGTTTTCCATACATGTTTTCTAATTTAATATAAATACTCAGTGCAGGAAAATTAGAACATGGTTAAAGTAATATTTTTAAAAATTTAAAAATCATAAAGTACATCAATTCTAATTTTTTATCTGTGATTTTATTAGTTTCAACATCAGGCTTATCATAGATGCTAAATTCTGTCGAATAATTTCCTACAGTTTCACCATATAAGTTATTTAGTCCTTTGATACCTTTTGGATTAAATAACTCAAGTTTATGTTCCTAAACTTAAGCTCAAACTGTGAAGCTAAGACTGCATCAGGAATGTGAATGGCGTCCACTTCTCAATCACAGTGGTTCCTCTGCTCCTCACTGCATGCAGGCACATTTGTCCAGATGGAGGTGGGCACCATCAGCTCTAAGAATTTCCCTTCTGATCAGAGTAATATAGTTTCAGGTAAGTTACTAGTTTCATGTCAAATGACAGATCTTTTGTTAAAGTGCATGAAGGTACTGACTTAGGAGTGCTATTCAAACCTACCTGTTCTAGTCGAGCAGCGACATCTTCAAAGACACAGCAATGTCTTCAAAGACATGTAGACACAGTGAAGTTCTGAATATATATGGCCTAACATTTTTACTTCTAGTAAAATGGCAGTCGTTTATGCATGTTTAAAGAAGAGGGCAATTGCACACTGTGAATAACTCCCAGAGGGAATTATTAAAATAACCATGTGGATTTCCCCTAGAGTTCAGAATAAGAACTTGTTTTACTATTGTTTAGGTGAATCATGAATTCACCAGATGTTTCATGCATGTAAACTTTCTCTAAAGGCTGTTTGCACAGCAAAGCACTAAGTGGGTTGGTTGGTTCTGAGTAAAAGATATTTATAGAAAATTAATTTATTCTAAATAAAACATGAAGGAAGTATAGTTCTCTTAACTTGATTACATAAATAATTTATAACTAATATGACGACTAATTTTCTTATTCAAGCAAATTTATATAAACAGTGTCTACTACAAGGACACTCATAGAACATTGACCAGTTAGTAACACAGATAAAAATATTTTCCTATACTTGGGACTAGAGAGACAGGGTGGTGTTGGTGGGGCTTTCACCATTCTTAATGACCTGAATTGATTACGAGTAGTCTAAAAATCAGAGAAGTTCATGGACCACTCTAGTATAACATTATGATAAACAACATAATTAAGCCAGCAAATTCTAAAGGCTTACAAAGTAACAACAAAGAACAAAGATGAGTTCATTCACTAGAGCAGTTATTCTGTGTTTATTGTAATAAGGAATTCCTTCATGTTTTTAAAACAATTATAGCCTTCTTGAAAGAAATACCAAAGAACTGTATTGATAAACATTTGATAAATGTGGTGACACATGAATTTCCAAAAAACAAAGTAGACATTACTATAAGATTTTTGACTCTCTTAACCTCAAAGCTTTTCTTTTAATGCAGTTCCCCATCTCAGACCTTAGTATAAAGCAAGAATTGTCATTAAAATGTAACCTTTTCAAAGTGTCTCTGCTGAAGATGTATGCTGTAGTATGCATTACTGCTTGAGAATGTGTTTGTAAGACAGGCAGGGTTCCTAAACACAGAAATTAGAAAGATAATATGTGCACAAATTGCTGCTCAAATGTAATTACTCAAACCAGTTGACAAGTATACTTAATTTTCTAAAATAAAAATAACAATTTAAAAGACATGGTCCAGGGCCAAATTGAAGAAAAGACAAGAAGGGAAGATATATAAGCTTGATTTCCAGGTATAAGATATCACCCTGAATGTAGTCTGTTAGATTTTTTTGCATAATTTTAGGTTTTTATTTACTTTTAGAATGTCTCATTATACAGATTCAGTAAAGTTACTATTATTATGATTTAACAGATTTAGGTTAAAAAAAAAGCCAGCTCACCTCCCTTTTTCGCTTGTGCACTTAAGAAGACAGAGCTATATTAAACTTAAAGATTACTAATGCTAATATCTCCCATTCAAATTACTCCATTAAAAATTTTTATTAAACAAGAGGATTCACCATAATTACATATTCTGGTGCCTTTACCTGTATTCAACCTCAGTATTAAACTTGCCAGCTTAAATCCATAGGTCTCCTTCATAAAGGTCAACCTTCAGTAGATACAAATTCTTTTTGACTCCACAATATCTGAAGAGACTGACACTTCTGTCTGAAATTCTCTTCCTTTGTCTAATATCCTGTTGCGCAACTTCCTTAATGTTTGTCCTTGGTTTAAAGATCTCATTCTCACAGTGGTTTTCTGAGATCACTATGAGTAACATAGAACCCTCATCTCATCCCAACCTATTCTCCTCTTTGGGACAGGGACCAGACATATATCACTAACAATGTATTATATTGCTTGGACAAGAGTCTGGTACTTAGAAAATATAAAAAAGTTTGCTTCACAGACAGTTGAATTAATGTAAAGAAACATTGACCCATCAGTGTAATTTAGTATTAAAAAATATATTGAAAAAGAAAAAAAATTAATTCTTATTACTGTCATTGATTTTGAATTTTAAGAAACTAATTAGGAACACAAAGAAATGTTTCAAAATATTTTCCTCAATTTCTAGGTAATTAGTATGATTAGACTGTTGAGGATTAAAAAAAAGAAAGTTTCTGTAAATCCTAATTTAATACTACTGAGAAACCTTCATAATATTGACATATAATGGAAGATATCTTTAAGAACATTAAGTTAAAGAACACAATTGTAAAAATTTATATTAAACACCATCTTTGATATTATCTCATTGAAGTAAATATTTTGCAATTTCATTCACTAAAATATAGCAAAAATTTTATAAGGAAACACTCTGTTTACATATTTTTGATATCTTAAGACTCATGTTATAAAATAATGTTTGCTTTTCCAGGAACTGTATCTCTGTTATGAACATTTTAAATCAAAACATTTAAAGTACCTTAATATATAGAATATGGCAGGAATAAAACTGATATCATTTAGTATTTTTATTTCAGCCACTTGATTAAATACTTAAGACTCAAGTCTCTAAAATAGTAGAAGGCAGACAAATAAGCAAGGACACAAACAATAACTAAGAGAAAACACAGGAACCAATCTGTTGACTGCTCAGTCTCTTAATGGCTGCCTTCATCTCCTGATTCCTCAAAATATAAATAATTGGATTAAGGAAGGGAGTCATTATAGAGTAAAACAAAGACAGAAACTTATCTACAGAATAACTATTAAACGGAAAAGCATAGATGAAGATAGCGGGGCCAAAGGAGAGGATCACTACAGTGATGTGAGCAGAGAGTGTGGACACAGACTTGGAGGAGGCCCTGGAGGAGTGCTGCCAGAGGGTGACAAACATGATGATGTAGGATATGACCAAGAGGATGAAGCAGACCAGGGACAGGAGCCCACTGTCTGCAATCACCAGGAGCTCCAGGATACAGGTGTCAGTGCAGGCCAGCTTGATGACCAGAGGGAGGTCACAGAAGATGCTGTCCACAACATTGGGACCACTGAAAGGTAAACCCACCATGAAAACCATTTGGCTTGTGGTATGAATGAATCCAACCGCCCATGACAGCACCAGAAGCCCAATGAGCATCCTGCGGTTCATGATGGTCTGGTAGTGCAAGGGCTTGCATATGGCCACATACCTGTCAATGGCCATAGCTATCAAGAGAGACATCTCACCACCCCCAAAGAAGTGCATAAAGTACATCTGGACCATGCAGCCCCACAATGAGATGGTTTTGCGTTTTCTAAGGAAGTCTGCAATCACTTTGGGAGTTCCAACAGAGGAAAGACATAGGTCAAAAAATGATAGATTTGCCAGAAAGAAGTACATTGGTGAGTGAAGATGGTTATCAAATATCACAGAGATTACAATGAGGAGGTTCCCCACTACAATGGCTACATAGACAAGAAAGAAGATAACAAAAAAGAATATTTGAATTTCTTGGGAATGAGAAAGTCCAAGCAGGATAAACTCAGAAATACTTGTGTTTTTACTTAGGATATCCATATATCTACTTTTGTGAGTCTGTCAGAAGTTGTCTAATAGAGAAGAAAACACAGAAAATCACAGATAAAAATAAGACATTGTTCCTATTCAATAATTCTGCCTTTCAGTTTATTATTTATTCAGAGCATCAGCCCTTAAGTCTGTCTTCATGTTTGGCTCCAGGTTAAACTGTAAACTGATCAGACCGTGGTTGAATTCTTAGTTTATTATGAACATAAAGAAGGACTTTGAAAATCAATAATGAAGTACACTTTTATCTTTGAGCTTTGTGGAAGTACATTGAAACATTCATATCCCATCTTCACTATGCACTAAAAAGGCTTTTCATTTCCACATTAAAAAATAGTGTTCAAATAAAATGTGCATTAAATATTACTGAAAGAAACTATAAGAGAGAATACTCATATCATTAGTATAAAGTTTAATATTGATACTGTTATATTGTTAATTGAAATTAAAGTTAATGTGTGAGGAAAGATAGAGATTCGGAGCTGGAATGACCCATATGATCTCTGCTAGACATTAATGATTTTCAGTTTATTTAGCTAACAAAATAATTATTTGCAAGTGTGTTACAAAACTGAATCCAAAGGCCATCTGGATGTGATGTTTCTATTTAGTGCATATGTCTTCATATATTAACAGTGCATAGAAATCCAGAATCACCTTCTTAAGGCTAGGATGTACCAAAGTTCACCATTACTGTGTTACTCAACTTTTCTTAAAGAAGTTGAGAAAAAAATGAGTGAGATGAACCATTAATTTTTGCTTATTAAAAGAAAAAACAAAGACAATACCACTAAAAATGTGGATGCATTGTTTGTACAGTATCATTATAAAAGTTGTTGTCCCCTTTGGATCTTTGTTTCTTCCCAATTATTTTCACAAGGGCTTTATTTAAACTTAAGTTTTTTCAGAATAAATTAAATCAAAGATATTGTGCCACTGACTGAGGTAGATTCAGCTTAGTGAATTAAGAAAAAAAAATAACACACATTTAATGAGGTCAGGACTTGATCTACTCTGAGCCATAAAGTGGAGAGCCTTGCCTTTTCCTTGATTGGGGTTATAATGCAATTCTTATTAGAGGTCTGTGAATTATTTCTAGAACTTTTCTTGTGTTTGCCAGAATCTTATAACCAGACTCAATAATGATTATTAAGAAAGAAAATTAGATACATGGGATTATTTTTTTGTAAGTTTTAACCTGTAAGTCGCATGTTTTAAATGTGAAAATACAGTGTCTCTAGCTAACCACACTAAGCATGAAATTACATATTTTCCCTTGCAGAGCTAACATTAAGGCAAAATCTTATCAGAATTGTATCATATGCCAATTATTATGTTTGACTACATCTTCCAGAGTTATGTAAAAATTAAATGAGCAGAATTTGAAAGTGGAAATGTCTAATTATTCTCATTGACCACCAGGACTTGTTGACTGTACTTGTACTCTTGCAGTAAGATCATCATGTGCAGTTATTTCCTCTGGACAGTCTATATTTCTAGGAAGTATATAAATAATATACTTGTAGAAGCACATGGACCCCCAAACTATGGATTGCTTTCTAGTTGAATTAGTGTTTAAACAATTACCCATTTTTAGACTGCTTCTTTGAGGTGCTAGATTTTCTCTCATGTCATTTCTCTTAAATTTTAATGAGTCTAGCAATAGCATCATGTGTGGTAACATGTTGTGACTTTCTAAGCTATGGATCAGGCACATTATGCTTGCAGTCTTATTATTTATCCACTTTTTAAAATAATTGCATACCCTGAAAAAAGTATGTGACTTTCTTCATATTATGTGATAATGTAAGATGATTCCATCTAATCAGTGTGGCTGAACAATTTAAACACACCGACATCTCTTTTTTCTAAAGATCACTTATTCATCTGGGAGTATTGAATTAATTTCTTAGCACTTATATAAAAATATTGTTTCATTTTTGTCAGTTTGAAACAAAGTCAAATTCTTTTCCATTTAGCTAAAGCTTTCCAATTCCTTCCTTCTTCTAGAAATTTGGCATTTGTATCTATTACTTAGGAACACATTCAATTTGTTATTTCAAATAGTGTGGAAGATGTAGTTTATAGTTAGGGTAATATGTCAGGGTCATCAAACCTACCAGGCTTCACTTGGACTTTGGACGTAACACCTTTATGAAATCCTGAAATGCTTGGTCTTCAACATCCAGTGAGATTGTCTGCCCTGAATTCAAAAAAGTACAGTGTTTAAAAGTATGCATTGGTAAGGGACATACAGGAGAAAACAAATTTGATAGTTGTTAGATCCCTCAGAAACTGGTGATAAAAATGTCCTGGGGATTGTGAAAATCTCTCTGCCATTGCAGAAAATGTGAGGTAATTTTTTACCTATGGTAAGATTTTAAAGACAACAACTAATATTCATAGGGTGCAGAAAGATAGATCTAAAGGTAAATTATGGGATTTTTGTATAATATTCATACTTCTGCTTCCAAAATTTTATACAATAAACATTGATAATAATCCTATTAGGAAACTATAAGAATTTACTCTGTTTTGTTTTCATTTATTTGACAAAATATATGTATGTTGTCACATGTGATATTTTGATGTAAGTACACATTGTAAAATGGGTAAATTAAGCTAATTAACATATAGATTAATTAAAATAATTATTTTTTGTGGTGA
Organism: Marmota flaviventris; assembly: GCF_047511675.1. Taxonomy (NCBI): domain Eukaryota; kingdom Metazoa; phylum Chordata; class Mammalia; order Rodentia; family Sciuridae; genus Marmota; species Marmota flaviventris. Next base: position 81,227,569 of record NC_092499.1, on the reverse strand, counting down.
GAACACTTAAAATGTAGTCAGAAAGTTTTAAGATAATCATACACACTTTAATTATTATACTCTTGATGTATAATAAACTTGTTAAATTTATTCCTCTTTTATAACAAATTTTGTACCCTTTGATTAAACTCTTTTCAGCTCATCCTCTGGTAACCACCTTTCCATTCTTTATTTCTAAGAGCTTGACTTTTTTGTTTCCACATATAAGTGAGATTATGTGGTATTTGTCTTGCTGTGCTTGACATACCACATTTAACAAGATCTTTCAGGTTCATCCATGTTGTAACAAATGTCAAAATTTCACCCATTTAAATCCTAAATATTATTCCATTGTGCATATATACTCAAATTTATTTATTTGTTTGTTGATGGACAGTTATGTTGATTGTATATCTTGGCTATTGTGAATAGTACTAAATAAACATGGGAGGTATTAGACCAGAGGCCCTACACCTAATAGAAGAAAAAGTAGGTCCAAATCTTTATCATGTCAGACTAAACCTTGTCGTCCCTAATAGGACTCCTAAAGCACAAGAAGTAAAATCAAGAATCAATAAATGGGATGAATTCAAACTAAAAAAAAACTTCTCAGCAAAATAAATAATGAAGTGAAGAGAGAGCCTACAGAATGGGAGCAAATTTTTTATTACATGCACAGCAGATAGAGAACTAATCTCCAGAATATATAAAAAATTCAAAAAACTTAACACCAAGAAAAAAAAACCATTCAATTAAATGGAATAAGGAACTGAGCAGACACTTCTCAGAAGATGATATACAATCAATCAACAAATGTATGAAAATATGTTCTTCAGCTCTCTAAATAGGGAAATGCAAATAAAACCTACTCTAATATTTCATTTCACTCTAGTCAGAATGGCAGTTATCAAGAACACCAGCAACAATAAGTGTTGGTGGTGATGTGGAGGAAAAGGCACACTCATACATTGCTGGTAGGATTACAAATTAGTGCACCAATCTGGTAAGTAGTATGGAAATTCCTTTAAAAAATTTGGAATGGAACCACCATTTGACCCAGCTATATATATCCTTCCATACATGAATGGATAAAGAAACTGTGTTATGTATACACAGTGGAATATTAATATTACTCAGCAATAAAGGAGAATAAAAGTATGGCATTTGCAGTTATATGGACAGAGTTGGAGAATATCATGTTAAGCAGATTAAGTCAATCCCCCCAAAACAAAGGCTGAATGTTTCCTCTGATAAGTGGATGCTAATCCATAATGGAGCAGGGCATGGGATGAGTGGAGGAACTTTGGTTTGGGTAGAGGGGAGGGAGTGAGGGGAGAGGGAATGATGGTAGGAAAGATGGTGAAATGAGATGGGCATCATTACCCTAGGTACATGTATGATTGCACTAATGGTGTGACCCTATTTTGTATACAAGCAGAGAAGTGAAAAATTGTGCACCATTTATGTACCACAAATTGAAGAGCATTTTGCTGTCATGTATAATTGATTAGAACAAATTTTTAAAAATTTAAAAAGCGTAGTAGGGCAGATACATCTTCAGCATGCTAATGTTGTCCTTTGGATGCATAGTCAGTAGACAGGTAGCTAGATCATTTGCAGTTCTATTTTGAATTTTGAGAAAATCTTTATACTTTTTCCATTTTATCTGTATCAATTTATATTCCCTCAGTATTTTCCATTAATACTGTACAAGAATTTCCTTTCATCCATATTCTATCTACACTTGTTACTTTCATCTATGGCAGCCTTTGTAATGGGTGTGAGGGTACATCTCATTCAAGATTTAAGGTATGTATCCTGGTAATTAATAATAAAGGAGATTTTTCATATACATGTTGGCTATTTTTATACTTCTTTTGAGAAATGTCTACTCACACCCTTTGCTGATTTTTGAATTATTTTTCTGACTATTTAATTGTTTGAGATTTTTATATATTTTAAACATTAGCCCCCTTATCAGATGTATATGCTGCCAATATTTTCTCACACTCTGAGATGTTTTCCTACTTACATTGTTTGCTGTGCAGAATCTTTTAATTTGTCTCAATCCTTTTTGTTTCTGTTTTTTTTTGTTTGTTTGTTTGTTTGTTTGTTTCCTTGCTTTGTGGTCATAGTCAAGAAATCATTGGCATAGTGATATTATAGTGTTTTTTTGACATTTGTATTATGGTAGTTTTAAAGTTCAGCTATTGAATCTGGATTTTCTGTATTTCTAAAAAACATATTGTTCAAATATAGAAAATAGACTTTCAGAATCTCATGGGACTGAAAAGACAAAGTCCCATTATTGAAATATTTCTTGCTGAATGAGTATTTAGTACTTACTCATTTTTTGACTGTTTTCATAGGAAGATTAAATTTTCTCATCTGTTGCTCCTCTCTCTCTCTCTCTCTCTCTCTCGGTATTGAGGATTGAACTCAGGGACACTCAACCACTGAGCTACATACCCAAACCTATTGTATTTTATTTAGATACAGGGTCTAACTGAGTTGCTTTGTGCCTCACCATTGCTGATGCTGGCTTTGAACTCATGATCCTCCTGTTTCAGCCTTTGGAGCTGCTGGGTTTACAAGTATACACCATAGCACCTGGCCCTTACAATCTTATCATTTATCTATCCTTAAAAATTATTGCATCCTATGTGGGGGAAAAGGTACATTCATACATTGCTGGTGGCACTGAAAATTGGTGCAACCAATCTGGAAAGTAATATGGAGATGTCACAGAAAACGTAGAATGGAACCAGCATTTGACCCCAGCTATCCCACTCCTTGGTCTGTACGCAAAGGACTTAAAAACAACATAATACAGTGATGCAGCCACATCAATTTTTATGGAAGCACAATTTATAATAGCCAAACTATGGAACCAAACTAGATGTCCTTCTGTAGATGAATGAATGAAGAAACGGTGGTATATATACACAATGGAATATTACTCAGCAATAAAAGAAAATAAAACTATGGAGTTTACAGGTAAATGTATGGAGTTAGGGAATATCATGTTAAGCAAAGTAAGCCAAACCCAAAAAAACAAATGCTGCATGTTTTCTCTGGTAAGTGGATGCTAATCCATAATGGGGGGGAGAGCACATGGGATGAGTGGTGGAACTTTGGATTGGGCAAGGAGAGCGGGGGAGGAGAAGGGGAATGGGGATAGGAAAGATGGTGAAATGAGATGGACATCATTACTTTAGGTATCTGTATGATTGCAGGAACAGTGTGACCCTTTTTCGTGTACATGCAGAGAAGTGAAAAATTGTGCTCCATTTATGTACAATGAATCAAAGAGCATTTAGCTGTCATGTATAACTGATTAGAACAAATAAAATTTTAAAAAGTGTACCCTAAAATAAACTTTATTTATATTATGTAATAATAACACATATAATGATAGTTAACCATTAATGACAATAACTTAGAGATAATGCAATATATCTTTCCATAAATTTCTGGTCTCAACATTTTCATCAAACAATCAATACATTATTTTGTTTTATATGTGCTTCTTTTAAAAGACTTCTGTTTTAAAATGACCTCACTGCCACCAGCATCACTCCTGCTTGAATGAAGCTTAACTAAACACAAGCATCATTAGTCCCAAAGGCATATCACAGATTTCTTGTGCTTTGGAATATTGTTAGTACTTAGCACTCTGATGGGGGCCTGTTGGGAGTTGCCCAGGCTCCAAAGACTAACTTCCCCATCCCCCAGAAGAGCCATCCAATGGTGAGCCCTGCTGGCTCACATGATCCTTACCCACCAATCAGACTAGCCCTGCTGGCTCACATGATCCTTACCCACCAATCAGACTAGCCCTGCTGACTCACATGATCCTTACCCACCAATCAGAAAGCACCCCATGCCAACTGTCAAACCCTTCAACCGTTAAACTGTCATATCTGTCAAACCACCCCCATTCTATAAATATGCAGAGCTGTTCCTCAATAAACGGGCATTTTCTCCAACAACGAGCCTTGTTCGTTCTTTCATTGGTGCTGAAACCTGGGAGGGGGAATGCCTCACTGCTTGAGGGCCCCCTATCTCAAGGCCTGCCATCCTTGTCCATTCTTTCGAGCACTGCTACTACTCACACAACACCGGCTCTGCAGTAGGTGAGTTCCCCTATTGAGTATCCAACTTCACATGGGATATACGCAGGGGCTTTGACCATGATCATCCAGCAAACCTCTGACTCCCAATATAGAGGAGACAATGCACCCCACCACAGCCTTCACAGTCACGGTAGACTCTCTGGAACCTGGTTCATGAGTGGGAGGTACTGAGAAGTGGAAGAACAGGCACTCCTCTCTCTCTCTCTCTCTCTCTCTCTCTCTCTCTCTCTCTCTCTTTCTTCTCTCTCTCTCAATAACCACCCTTGTATGGGGGCCTCTTCTTCCCTCCCTGCAGACTCCCCCTTATTAAATTCTGCACAAAAGATTGGCCTTACTATCAATTAGACAATCAAAGTCAATAGCCCCCAGGAGGATCCCTAGATCCCGCAATTCTCAGAGATCTGTTTAACTTATGCAAGCATTCGAAAAAGTGGAAGGAGATCCCCTATGTTGAGGCTTTTTCTCATCTTTGATCTCACCCTGACCTATCCAGCAGATGAGCCCTCTCCCTACCGACCTCCCCCGTCGGCGCCGTCCAGCCCCTCAGGTGCTCCCCCTGACTCAGCCAACACCTTTAGTCCCCCCAAACTAGGTCCCGCATCCTAGTCCCACAAACTATGGCCCCTTAAGAGGTTGCTGGAACTGAGGGCATTATCCGGGCACATGTCCCGTTCTCTATGAATGACCTCATGCAACTCGAGCGAAGGTTGGGCTAATTCACCACAGAAGAGTGTTTCAATGGGTCCTCCAGGCTTGTATGTTATTGGCTAGAGGAACTTACCAGAGTCTGGGAACTTGCCAGAGCCCATGCGGATGAAACTCACCAAGTTAATCCCAATCACCCTCTGGGGCCAGATCAAACTCCCGACTGGGATTATACACAAACTGGAATACAGAGTAGGGACCGATTCTCTGCATGTATTATTGGTGAACTCAAAAAAGTGACACATAAGGCTGTCAATTTCCAAAAATATCAAGAGACCCCATCGGAATTTCTGGATCAGCTTACGAAAGCCCTTCAGCAGTAACCTAGATCCCAAAACCCCAGATGGCCATCATGTCCTTATGACATATTTCCTCTCACAGAGCTACCCCGACATCCAAGCCAAACTAAAAAAGCTCCAACAAGGCCCTGCCATCCCCCAGACTGAGAAATTTCAGATGCTCGCCCAGGCCCTTCAGGGTGCTTCCTCTGGTCGCCACCCATCACCTTCAGGTCAAAATCCCCCTGGGCGCCTGCTTCAAGTGTGGCATGGAGGGACATTGGGCTAGGGCATGCCCCGCACCATGCACTCCATGTACCCCATGCCCTAAATGTCAACAACAAGTCATTGGGGGTCTGACTGTCCTAGATCCCATAGGAGGCCTATGGTCAGGGAACCCTCCGACCTTCTGGGCATGGCAATCGAAGATTGATGGAGCCTTGGGTCCTTGTCCCCAGCCGTAACGATCAATAGACAGGAACCCAGGGTGCGGATTCAGGTTGATGGACACAAGGTTGACTTTCTCCTTGACACCGGGGCTACCTTCTCAGTCCTGACAGAATTCTGGGGGCAAACAGTGCTGTCCACCTCTCCTATTGTTGGGGTAAGAGGAAAGACCATCAATCCAAAAAAGACTCTCCTATTACTCTGTTCCATAGACAACTTCCCATTCTCTCAGACCATCCTAGTTATGCCCCAATGTCCAGTTCCTTTGCTCAGTCAAGATATTCTTTCTAAATTCAATACAACAATCAACATCTGGTCTCCTGGCATCAGTCAGGCCCCAGAATTGGCCTGTTCATCTTTTCTGGCCCTTTTGGCAGAAGACATGAAACACCATACTAAAAAGGACCCCTTACCTATGAACCTGGTTGACCTGATTGTATGGGATACCCACACCCCCTCCACCGTTTCCTGCCCACCAGTTAACATTCATCTCAAAGATCTTAACACCTTCCCCAATCAGGCTCAATACCCACTGTCTACAAAAGCTTTTCTGGGCCTAAAACCTATTATTCAGGACCTTCTTAGCAAGGGGTACCTCCGTCCTGCTCACAATACTCCCATACTAGCGGTAGAAAAGTCCAAAGGGTCCTATTGCTTAGTTCAGGACCTATGACTCATCAACACCTCTGTTAGGCCCATACATCCTTTGGTTCCCAACCCATACACTCTGCTGTCTCAGATCCCCCACACTGCCACCCACTTCTTGGTCATAGATTTAAAGGATGCTTTCTTTTCCATTCCCCTTGCCCCTGAATCACAAGATCTTTTTGCCTTTACCTGGACAGATCCCACCAGACATTCTTGATAACTAACCTGGACTGTCTTTCCTCAGGGATTTTGAGATAGTCCACACCTCTTTGGACAAACCTTGGCCTCCGACCTCCAATCTTTTCACCCCCAGTGCCCTGAATCCACCCTCTTACAATCGTCCAGCAAATCTCTTTGCCCACCTGCAGGGAGGAAAGCACCTAACCACAGCCTTTAAGGCTACAGTGGCCCTCAGGGACTCCTTCCTTGGGCAGATTCAAAAGTCCTAGTCCTCTCACCTTTAAGACTTGGCCGCTAGAGAGATGCTTACCTTACCCTTCCTCTCTCTTGCCCTGCCTCTCTCTCTCTCTCTCCCCTCTTTCAGGCCCTGGGAGTATGCGCTCTCTCCAGGAGGGGTCCCAAAAAGCCTTGGCCAAGGTCTCCCACGGCTCTGGCTCTGTCCAGGATGAGAGCTTCAACTGTCAAGATTTGGTGACGACCAATCTCTGCAGCTCGAACCTGCCACTTAGGCACTCCTTATTTTTTGGCTCTAGTGGGGATGCCCCTTTTGCCAATAAATCAGTTTTCTCCTTCTCTCTTACTACCACGTTTGCGTCCTCTTCCCTCCTCCTTACATGGGAAATATGTCCTCTCTGCTGGTTGACTCTCCCCTATAGCACCCAGGCCTGGCCCACTTATCCCTTAGACAACCAAAGCAGATGGCCCCTTTTAGGGCCCCTGGATCCCTCCATTCTAAGGGATCTCTACAATTACTGTGAGCATTCAAAAACAATGGGTAGAGATAGCTTATGTCCAGGCTTTCTTTTTGCTCCGATCCAATCCTGCTTTCTGCACCTCTTGCAAACCTCTACAAATTCTTCTAGCACGTCCAAAGGGCACTCAACAGATGACACAGTTCTCCTACTTAATTTCTTGGTCTTAAAGGGATATCAGGCCTCTGCACAAAAGGCCCAAATAGCATGTAAAGAGGTAACATATCTCTCAAGGGTAAAAGGCCATTACAGTAGACAGAAAACAGCTTATTGTGTCTATACCTACACCAAAGACCAAAGATGACATACTCTCCTTCTTGGGTTTGGCTGGGTACTTCAGGACCTGGACTCCCTCCTCACCAGGCCACTACATAATCTGGCCAAGGGCCTCCAAGATGAACCGCTACCCTCAGCGGCAGGGAAGCCCTTTACAATCCTTAAAAAGGCCCTCCTCCAGGCACCCACACTGCATCTCCCCGACCTCTCCCAATCCTTCACCCTCTATGTACATGAGAAACAGGGACAAAGTCTGGGCATTCTGGGTCAGGAATATGGCCCCACATTTGCACCAGTGGCCTACCTATCCAAACACCTTGACCCCAACATCAGGGGCTGGCCCCCATGCCTCAGAGCCCTAGCAGCAGCCCATGACCTCCAGGAAGAAGCATACAAGTTACCTTTGGCTCCCTGCTAACCATCTCATCTCCTCACCATCTAAAGGATTTCCTCACTTACAAGGGGCCACAGTCACTTTCTCCTTCCAGGGTTCTATCCCTCCTTGTCTCATTCCTTGAAAATCCCTCCATCTCTTTTCAGTCCTGCCTTCCATTAAACCCTGCTCCCTCCTCCCATCTTCTCCCTCACAAGATCCCATCCACAAATGCCTGGAGGTATTAGAGACAATTTTACCCTGCCCTACCACCATTTCTGAGGGACCCCTGCCCTCTTATACATGAAGGGGTTAAAGTGGCGGGGTATGCTGTCATTTCCCTCTCATCCATCATAGAGGCAAAACCTCTCCCACCCAATACCACCAATCAACAAGCTGAACTCATAGCTGCCACAAGGGCATGCGAGCTAGCAGAGGGAAAAACCCTCTCCCTTTATAATACGTTTTCCATATCCTGATCTCCCACATAGCCATTTGGAAAGAAAGGGGGCTATTGACCACCAGAGGGATGGCAGTTATTAATTCCACACTTATTTCTGGCCTACCACGAGCCTCCAGGCTGCCTTCCCAACTGGGAATAATCCATTGCAAGGCCCATCAAACTGACTAATTCCAAGGCTGATCAAGCAGCTCAATCAGCCACCCTACAGAGCTTTACCTCCTCTCCGCTACTCTTCCTTACCACCAGGGATCGGCCCAAAGATCCCCAACAACTCTACCAGTTTCTTCACTCTCTATTCCATTCTAGTCCACAGAGTCTCACTACTTTCCTTCACTCCATTTTCACCCTTTCCCCACGCGATAAGACCCTCCTACAACAGATCACTTCCACTTGTCAGATCTGCCAGAGAACCAATACCAATACTCCATTAAAACCTAAACCTTTCCCTTCTCATCGGGCCCATGGTCATATATTTTTTCAGGATGGGTTGAAGCCTTTCCCACTTCTAACAAATGGGCCTCTACAGTAGTTGATGTGTTGCTTACTCACATAATCCTCTGTTTCGGGATGCCCACTTCTATCCAATCAGACAATGGCCCAGAATTCACCTCTCAGATAACTCAGGGACTGGCTCATGAGCTACCACTCCCTTGGCATTTCCACTACCCTTACTGCCCCCCCAGGCTTCTGGAAAGGTTGAAAGGACCAATCGGCCCCTTAAAGAGACCCTCACCAAGCACACCATGGAATTAAGCCTGGACTAGGTAAAGGTGCTCCCTTTGGCTTTATTATGCATTAGGGCCTTACCAAAGAAGCCTTCAAATCTCTCACCTTGCAAAGTCATGTATGGTTGTCCCCCTCGTTCCTCTGATTGCCTACAGAACCCCTACCCATGTCCAAAACCTATGCCCTGCCCCTCCTCTGAACTCTGGCGCTATCAGGACTGGCTCTTTCCTGACCCCAGTCTTTCTGAAAACCCTACCTACTTAACACCTGGTCAACTTGTTTTACTATTGCCCACCGGAGGAAAAGCCCCCTCTAAAACCAAAATGAAAGGGTCCTGCTCAGGTGATTATGTGCACTCCCTTGGCGGCCAAACTCAAGCTGTCTGATAACCAACTTACCCCGTGGATTCACATTTCCAGGCTTAAGCCCAGCGCTCCTACACCTTCATCAGAAGAGCCAATGATTGTCACCTGTCATTAAGTACTCTTGTCATCCCTCCCCACAAAATCCCCTCAAGCTCCGCCTCTCCCGTGTCTCTGTCTCTGTTCTTAGCCCAATATCTAATGCTCCCCCTCATTTCTGGCCCCTCTTGGGTCCTCTCTTTGCCCTATGTCTGGAGATTCAAAGCAAGTGACCCTAAGGGCCCCCTCCAGCCAGACCCCCTTCTCCTCCTTACAGACCCCCTACTTGCTTGGATCTGGCCAGGAGTGGAACCGTTGTGTGTTGTCCTTCTGACAAACCACTTAGGTGTCCGGAGCATGGTGACCCCTGAATAAGTGTGAACTACCTTTATCATAAGAGAGCACTTTATCAGTTGCCTTCTGGGCATAAGGAGGAACATGTGTGTTTTGTTTACCCTCTCAGTTTCGTAAGAATTTCAAGTATTTAAGGTTGAGGTGTTTCACATAAAACCTGGAGAGATCTGAACAATGGGCCACCATCCTCCCTTGGCCACCTTCTTCAGAGCTTGGGAGAAGCTGACTTCTTTATTACAAAGCCCGTGCTTTTTGGTGTGACTGGGGAAAGCTAGGAACAGTTAGTTTGGAAAGCTGGGAAGATAGAGGCAAGCTGGTTTCAGAGACACCCAGGTAGGAGAGAGTTTGAAGAGCAGCCTTAATAGAGAGGGGAGGGAGCTAGATTGGACTAGGAATGAAGATTGGAATTGAGGGTGTTAGGTGCAGGACAGGCTGGTCTGCAGGGCATGCCAAACAAAGTTAGCTGCAGGATGACCTGGCTTCTCAAACCCTCTGCCTGGTTCTTTATCACCTGTTTGTTTCAAGCCCAAATGCCCAAGCCCCCGCTCAAGGCTGAACACTCAACCCCTCCACTCAAGGTTGAACATTTAACCCCCCCCCCGTGCCAACAAGGCAGCTTGCAGACCCACAGACCCCCTTAGATTTGGGCTATAAAAACTCCCTATGCCTCTTCCTTCCCTTTATCATAAAGTTCATCCAGACTCAGGTAAAAAATTTCTAATCAAGCTTTTAACCAGCTTCTCCTCAGGAATTACCAACTCCTGGCGGCTGATGATACCTCCAGTCGAGACCTATGCCAAATGGACTGACATCATCATGGATCAATGGTGGCAAGGAACCTTCATTGATCTGGTTCCTGAAGTTATACCAGTCCTCTCTGCCCTACTGTGGGGGCTCCTTACTTCCCTCCTCTCTGACTCTCCCACACTGCCCCATCTCAGCAGGAAGCAGCCAGAATAAGTCGATGCCCACTCTCATTTAATAACAAAGAGGGGGGAATGTTGGGAGTTGCCCCGGCTCCAAAGACTAACTTCCCCATCCCCTGAGAAGAGCTGTCCAATGGTGAGCCCTGCTGGCTCACATGATCCTTACCCACCAATTCAAAAGCACCCCATGCCAACTGTCAAACCCTTCAACCGTTAGTTAAACTGTCATATTTGTCAAACCACCCCAGCTCTTTAAATATGAAGAGCTGTTCCTCAATAAATGGGCATTTTCTACGACGATGAGCCTTGTTCTTTCTTTCAGGGCCCTTCAAACAGCAGAATCACCAACAATAACTGTAAATACATGGAAAACAATGCTGTGAATAGACTGTGAAAGGGACACCTGTTACAGGAAGAGAGCTGAAAGAAAACTCAGTGTCACTTTGTGCCACCTTAGCTGGGAGTGCACACACGGTGATTCAAGTATTTTTGTTTTTGTTTCTGCTGTTCTCTGCATGTCCTCAAATCACTCTAAAAGCATAACAGATGTTGACTTGGGGTTTCAGATAAATTTCCTGAGTAGGCAAATAAACAAATATGGAACCCATGAACAACAAACAACAACTGTATTTATTTTATTTCAAACTTTCCTTTTATTTCAACTTTTTTCTACCTATGTATTTAGTATGTGAAAACATTCATGCTTAAAGTTTAGCAATTCCAGATTTTAAATGAAGCTTTTAATGTTTATTTTTTGTAGTATATTTACTTTTCTATGTTTTTTTTCTTATTTCATACACTCTTTCTTTCCTCTTTCTAGCTGTTTTCATGAAAAATAATCCTTTTTCAAAACTTGTCCTGAATTTTATAGTTAGAAGCCCTCATATTAGTATTTTACAGGATTTCATAAAGATTAATATCAAAGTATTAGTTTGACCAAATATTTTAATATATTAGAATCATAGAACACTTAAATTCCTTGTTTATGGTTTCTTTCATTGTTCATTACTCTTGTCAGGTGTACATACAAACAATATGTATAATAAACCCCTTAAAATATACTACTGTTTGTACAGTCAATAGTCAGTCTATAATTATTTACATGTATCAACTTGACAATTAACTTATTCTTCATTCTTTCCTTCAATTTATTGTTTCCTTCCAGGATTAGGGTCTCTTAACTGAAGAACTACTCCTAATACTGATTTAATACAAATTCTCAGGCAACAGATTTTCTAATTCTGTCTGAAAATCTCTTTCTATCTTCTTCATTTAAATGTTTTTTTTTATCTCATAAAAATTATTTGACTTGCATTGTCATCTTTCAGCAATTTCAAGGTATCATTGTACTCTGATTTCTAAGTTTGTTTTATGAGAAAAAGCTGTCCTTATTGTTTATCCTTTCAAATCAATATGTGCTTCCTTCTCTCAGTGGCTTCTAAGAGTCTTTGTATCATTGACTTTTATCTGCTTTACATTCATGTGTTTGGGTCTTCTTTCTCAAATCTTTATTCTGCTTATGAACCAAAGACTTGTGGTACATGTGGTCCATGCTGATGCCTTTTATCATTTTGTAAAAGTTCTCTGCAAATATTGCATCCCAGTTTCTCTTTTTCCCACACTACTTGGATGTCCACTACACATAGGTAGGACATTTCCATATATCTTACATAATTCTAATACACTTTCCTTATTTTCCTTTTTATCCAATTTGCATTTCATTTGAAATTTTTTATTCACTTTATTTCTTGCTAACTCTTTAGTATTTTCCTGTGTTTACTCCAATTTTAAACTCATGATGAATTCTTATTTTCACAATTTTTAATTAATAGAATTTTATTTGATTTTTTTGTGAATTCTAATTTCTGTTTAAATTTTTTGTCTACTTATTATACATTATCTTCTGCTATCTTGAACATAGTTATCATTGTTATTTTAATATTATTATTTATGTTTCTACTCTGGATAGTCTCAGTGTACAGGCAAGTGATTTTTTTCTTATATTTAGATAGCATACTCATATATTCCAATGATTTTTATTATATTATGACTATAGTTTATTAAAAATAATAAGTTGCCTAGGCTCCAGATCATATACTCACTGCAAAATAAGATTGGCCATATTACTATAAGATCTACACACAGCACACTATTCTCCTTCACCCATGGAGTTAAGTGTGGGCAAACATTACCTCCAAGGGACATAGGCAATACATGGAGATAGTTGTCATTATTAAAAGTGAGGAGGGGGTATTGGCATCAAGAAGAGGTCAGGGATGCTTCACAGCAATCTACAACGTACAGGGAAGCACTTCACAACAAAGAATTGTTGGGCTATAAATATCAGTAGTGTCATGGTTTAGAAAGCCCTCCTTTATCTAAAGAAGACTGTGGGTTTAAGCTGATTTCCAGCCTTCTTATTTCTATATTTGTCCTCTTCAGGGCATGGAGAATTAAAATGAAACCCTAAAGTCTTCTTACAAATTCTGATTGACTTAGGTAAGTCTTAAATTCAGAAATCAGGGAAGTGGCCTAGGGACTAAAGAATATAAGGTTTCCATTTTATATGGCAATATCTACTAGTGCTAGAGAAGCTCTAAGCTATTTGCCTGAGTATTGCACACAGTTTCAGTTCTGTGATCTTGTAGACTGCAATAGAAAAATAAATTTCTATTCCCCATATCAATAATTGCTATGAGGACTGGATTTGCTGTTAACATTTTAATATATACTACTGCATTCCAAATTCACAGCCTGTTTTACAGCCCATTCAACTATTTTAAAAATACAAGATACCTGGTATTACCCCCATCCAAACAAACAAATAAACAGACAAATAAATTGGAGTGGTTAATCATCTATAACTAAATAAAGATTAATACACCAAATAACCAACATAATTGCATTCAGGATGAAATCATTTGAAGGGAACTCAAGTTTCTCTCCAAGATTAACAACAACAGTAAAGGAGATCACAACATTCTCCAAATTTAGGAAAAAATAACTAATTAAGGTACCATTAAAATTACTTAACAGCATGAATTTTTTCTACTTAATAATATTTTATTTCCCATAGAATTCCTCCAGAATCTTGAGGCTCTTGCCTTAAGGCAAGTAGAAAACATTAATACTTATTCTCCAGTTTAATTCCATTTATGGCCTCATTTAAAGTTTAAATGGCATGAACTTCTTTTCATTGCTTAAAATACTTCAGGAGAGTTTTACCTGCAACCTCTCCTCTTTCAATTCTTTATACTTTCAGATTCTTCAACTCCACTAAGCGACATTGTTCTTCTTTGTGGTCTTCAAATGTACCAAACTTATAAAATTGTGGATCCTTGTATTAGTCATCCTTTCTGCCTAGAATATCTCAGGTAATTGTGTGGTTACTTCTTTCAGATCATCTTGTATCAGCTGAACCTCAAAAGACCACCAGGTTTGTGTCAGAATATCTTACTTGACTACGAAAATTAAGGTATTTAGTACCTCCCCAATCAAACCGTAGTACACCTGCATTTATTCACGTGAATGTAACCTAAGACACCTGGAAAGTTGTTTATCTCATTCATATACTTTAAACAGAGCCTGAAAATTGGAAGTGATTCATAATAGTTTGTTTACTAAATGACTCACTTATTCAGTACATGAAGTAATAATTTATATTATTTGGATTGGACTTTCTACTTTGTTGATTTACTCATTTTTCTACTCCATTTAGAACACCCTATGCTGTCTTAACAGCTTTATCATGGAAGTTTTAACTTCCTGGTTGCGAAGTGTATAAATTACAGGGTTCAGCAAAGGAAAGATGACTGTATGAAAGAGAGCAACCACTTTGTCAACTGGGAAAACCCGGAAGGGGCGGGTGTAGATAAAAATGGCAGGTCCGAACATGAGGAACACAATGATAATGTGGGTCGTGCAAGTCGAGATAGCCTTGCTCTTCCCTTCTGAGGAGTGTCCCTTTACTCTGCAGAGGATGACAGCATAGGAGGCCAGAAGGCCCAGGAAGCACAGCAGGGTGAGCAGGCCATTGTTTGAGACCATCAGGAGCTCCACCACAAAGGTGTCAGTGCAGGCCAGCTTGATGACCTGTGGCACATCACAGAAGAAGTTGTCCAGCTGGTTTGGGCCACAGAAGGGCAAGTGCAGAATAAGGGCCACTTGCACAATGGAGTGGGCAAAGGCCCCAAGCCACAGAGCCAACAGCAATGCATAGCAGACCCTGGGGCTCATGACTGTTGCATAGTGTAGAGGCCGACATATGGCAATATAGCGGTCAAAGGCCATGATAACAAGAAGGAACATCTCCCCTACACCAAGGAAGTGCAAGAAAAACAGCTGGGTGATGCAGCAATTGTAAGAAATTACTTTCTTCTCAGAGAAGAAGTCCACCAGCATCCTGGGAGACACAATGAAGGAGTAGGAGACATCCAGGAAGGCCAAGTTTCCCAAGAAGAAATAGAGGGGAGCATTAAGTCCAGGATCTGATCTTATAGTAAGAATGATAAGAACATTGCCAGGGAGGATTATGAGGTAGAACATTGAGACTAGCACAAAGAGCAGGATTTGAGTATCTTGAGATTGGGTCAAACCAAGAAGGATGAATTCTGTCACCACTGTGCTGTTTTCTGTGTCCATTACTTCCTAATCTGGAGAATCACAAAAGCAAATTGTTACCTGTTATGACCAACCTTTTTCTGTTCAATAGATCTTCTCCTAGTAAAAAGAATATTTGCTACATCCCAAATTAGCATAGCTGAAAGCAACTTATGCCCCATAATTC
Source organism: Marmota flaviventris (assembly GCF_047511675.1). Lineage (NCBI taxonomy): Eukaryota > Metazoa > Chordata > Mammalia > Rodentia > Sciuridae > Marmota > Marmota flaviventris. The sequence goes on along the minus strand of NC_092499.1, from coordinate 81,212,139 downwards.
CCATGAACCCTGAGTTTACCCTTCTTTCATTCTACTCATTCCTCACCAAGACTCGGGGCTTCTAACTGCACTTGCATTCCTATTTAACCTTGAGTTTCTATATAACTGTGCTTCTGTAGGACTTAAGGCTATTTTGCTCACAGTGTTTTGGGAATATCCTCACTAACACACAACATAATCTTTAGCAAGATTGTCTGTTTGGGGGTTATTGATGACTTATCATTGTTGTTAATAGTAATTCATTATTTCTAATTGTCAGAATATGGGCCAAGTCTGGGTCCCTTCTCCTTATTGACACACAGAAGCCTGAATTCCTTCTTGTTACCTTTCTGTTTGTTTTCTGAATTGCAATGATATTTCTGATGTCATGCTCTGCATGGATAGCTTTGTGAATTCTCAATCTAAACTGGTCATCAGGCTCTCAAACAAGATCTGTACATTTGACATGACTTAGAGGTATTATCTTGATTGGGACAAATTACATGGTTATATCCATGATTAGGTGCCAATCTTATATATGCACTCTATTCTGTTTTTGAATTCTAAGTAGTAGCAAGCTTTATTTGTTTACCATATACCTAAAATCTGCTTCTCCAAATGTTATAAGGTTTGCCAAATGATATACTTCTCACAGATATTTTTTCATGTTACCAAAAGATTTTGACTGTCCCAACTAATATGATTAGAATTCAGCTTAAATTTGCCATACACAACATATAATATACAAATTTAAGAGATAATTAAAATTAATTGCAGTTGATTTTTAATTTGCTATGTATTTACTTCTTTGGTCTAATTAGCCAGTGGTAAAGTGGATATGTATTTGATTAGGAAAGTATTAGTGGTTCATTTATTGGCACTATTTTATGAAGGCATTAAATGACAAATCATGACATTGCTTGCCTTGATAATTTCCCTTTTTGCTGGGTATGATGTAGTTTGCCTGTAATCCCAAAATCTCAGGAGGCTGAGGCAAGAGAAATGCAAGTTCACAGCCAGCCTCAGCAACTGCCTTTGGTTAGGCACTAAGCAACTCATTGAGACCCTGTCTCCAAATAATATTCAAAATAGAGCTGAGGATGTGGCTTAGTGATAGAGGGCCCCTGAGTTCAATCCCTAATAACCCCTACCCCATCCAAAACCTTCTTTTATGTCTAAAACTTTGTCTAAATAAGAGTTCTACTCATTTTGGAGAAATTGAGAATTAATATTTAGTCTGTGTACTAGTCCCCAAGTAGAATGTGTTCATTCTGGGATGGGGAAAGTAACAGAATAACCTGTTGGAGTGTTAAACTCTGCGGAATTTCTCTGTTACTATTGATGTTTTTATTAAAAAAATCATACATTTGTGTTAGTTTATTGTAAAAACATTTTACAATTAAAAAATTAATATTGTGAGACTACATAGTTCACTGTTGGTTTATATAAAAGACAAATGACCACTGATTAGGAAAAATTACTGTCATGTGAAATATTCAGATATTAAGATTTATTTTCATGTATATGTAATATTTTTCAAGAGTGCTGTGGATACAGAGGAATGCAATTTGGCAAAAAAAGTGAAATATTGGTACATGTTACAATAGGAAAGAACCTCAAAAACATTATACATGGGAAAGGAGGCAACAAAAAAAATAGCTATGTAAAATGTCCAAAGAAACTCTTACAGGCTGAGAGTGTAACAGTGATTTCCTAGGACTTGAGATAAGGCGAAAATTAACACAATGTTCCTGAAAAAAAGGTTCTAGAATTATATCATGCTGATTCTTGAACGGTTTTGTGAATACACTCAACATGATTAAATTATGCATTTTAATTTTTGAGTTTTGTGATGTGCTGATTATATCAATATTTTGCAAAAGTATAAGTGAATGTGGGGGAGGAATACTAATGGAAACGTGACATAAATTATCAATGACACACTATATAGAGGAGTTATGGACAGAAAAAAGAAAGGTAAGGAATAAAGAACCATCAGCCTTAAAAGTCCCTAGAGAACTCATGAAACTTAGGCAATGCATTGCATTTTACAGCACACCTGTGAGGAAATATCCAAACATTTGTTGTATGTGATTAATAACATTTGTAACTATCATTAAATGTTATAGAAGAAGTAGTTAAAATACAGGAGCACATATGTGAACACAAAAACACATAGTCCCACATGCATTAGCACAAAAATAGTGAGTCTAAGAGATCTGAAATACAACAAAACGTCTTTTATGTCCTTAGAAGTAGCTGGGGAGCTCCTTTCTCTGAACTCACTCAACCCAGTTGACTTTCATATCCACACCTCACGCCGTCTGCAGAATCTGCTCCCAGAACAGTAAGCCTGGGAGCTCCCCTCCTATACTTACATCTGGTGCATCCACTGCTCCCCTGGGTTGGGAACCAGTGCTTCTTCAGGTTCAGGATGCCAAGACACAGGTAGCACCTGATAGCCACAGTTTCTCTCACTCTTCCTTTTTCATTTTCTACTGTGTCTATTCCCTGTCACCCAACAGATGGAATTCCATATCACCCCAAGTCTTTGGTTCACTTCCTCCCCTCTTCTAGTCTCCTTTATGTACTCTGTTCCAGACAGTCTCAAATTGTGCTCATTACAGAGACTGAGGACAGCTGTGTCTGAGATGAATATTCCTCTGCAAAAAGTGAGTTCCTCCACAAGAGTATGTCTCAGATTCAAGTGAAGTATTCAGGCAGGGAGGACAAAAAAGTGCTCTTAGTGTAGGCTAAAGAGGAGCCCAAAGGCTTTCACCACCTCTAGCCTTCCTTGTCATTTTACCTGACACAAAATCCTCTGGCATTGAATATGCACAGGCAGAGCATGTCAGCTGGATATGCATACCTGTTGCATGCTTGTGAAGTCAATGAAGTTTGTCTTGAGACTCTGCCTACACTTTCTGACTGATTGGGATTTCTTATTCCTTTTTCCACTTTACCTTTGTTTCTGGGGGTGGGAAGTTTGGAATCAATCATTTGTATTACACCCAAATTAATATCCAAATGGTTAATCTCCCAAAGTTCTTGGCATTTCCCCTTATTTTAGTCTCTTTCAAATAATGGTAGGAATCAAATGTGAAAGGGGCTTCATTTCAGGGTCAGGATAGAAAGTGCTCACCTTTCTTCTATTTCTGCAGCATTATTCTGTTCTCATGAAATTGAAGGCAGCAGACGTCCCTGGTAAATGCATGAATTTCTGCATTTCTTCTTTCTATTTCAAATACAAATGATGACAAGTTTTACCTTGTAGGTACCCTATGCTACTCTCATATAGCTGTCATTTTCTATGTGCTGAAGGGGAAGTCAATGGGACATTCTAAATGTTTTCCTTAAATATATGTTCTAAAGTTTGTACATTACAGATTCTGAAATATGCAGTTCTAGTTTATGATGCAATACAGAATGTGCTCTGGGTTTTATAACAACTTTCCTCCTGTAGAGTACTACCAGTGGGAATTACTGGAATGCCACCTAGAAGCATACAAGGAAAGTAACAAGAACATGTTTGATATTAAATAATCAAAGCATGTGCCAGTTAAAGCTCCCACATTCATGTTTTCTCTCTTCTTTTTTTAATTAGTTTCTAATTATATACAAATAGTGGGTTTCATTATGGTGTATTTCTACATGTACATTACATATTGTGGTCAGTTTCATTTCCTAGACCTCCCCTTTCCCTGTACTTATTATACCTCTGATCTTCCTCCACTCTACTGTTTTTTCCTTATTGTGTTGTAAGATTTTTTTCTTTCATTTTTCTTTCATGTATCCATATGTGAGAGATAACATTAGACTGTTGACTTTGGGTCTGAGTTATTTCACTCAACATTATGCTCTCTAATTCTATCTATTTTCATATAAATGACATATTTTTGTTTTTCTTTATAATAAATAGAACTCCATTGTGTACATATGCCATATTTTCTTCATCTATTCATATATTCATGAATATCTAGGCTGGTTCCATAACTGGGCCATTGTAATTGTGCTGCTGCAAGCACAAATATACATGTATTTCTATAACATTTGACATTTTATAGTGACAGTGATAAGAGAACAGCAGATGGCGTAATGAAAGCAGTAAGCTCGGACAGGTTATTTTAGATACATAACTCATAGATGGAATGAGAAGTCATAGATCTTGTCTAGGAAGTTAAATAGTGGTCCTGAATCAATAATAAATATCATAGTATCTGCCTATTTTTGGTGCAAAAGAGTAAGATGAAGAGAATACATTAGGTTTCTAATGAATTGTCAGAAATAACTATGCTTAACTAAAGATGTTCATGGTGTCTTGGAGACCAATGCCTTTAGGTCTTTGTCCTCTCAAATAAAATGATAATCTATTGCACATTTTGTATTGATAGTTATACATTTTTTAAATGTGCTTTTTTACATTCTATTTAAAGATCATTAAATAGAAGAAAATACTTAATCATTCAAAACTTTGCCTAGTTTTTCTTATACATAAAAATGAACCATGGCATTATTCTGAATAACATTAAAACTAAAATAAGGAACTTTAATTTTGCAAAGTAAATGCAATATTCAATCAAGTATTCTTTCATTCAAACTATCAAGTTCAAACAGAAAGGCAATAGGAGATGATGAAAAGTGAATAAAAGAGGTAAAGAGAGGAAGATAATATTTGTCGGGGCTTCTTTCCTATTAGAGTTTATGCTGCTAATAACTTTGAACATGCATAAGTAATCCTTCATGAAAATATAAATCCTCAGGACTATAAGTTAAAGATATTAGGTATCTGGAAAAGAAAGCAGAGAAGAAACAAATAAACAAAAATACATATGAAAATGCAGAAGCAAAAATGAAAAGAAAGAGTTATAATGCCCAAAGAGATGGGTGAACAAAGTCATGGAGACAGAGGGGAAGGAACTGGAAGAGAAAGGGAGAGGGAGCTGGGGAGCATCCTTGGAAAGATAAAGTCTTTCACTTAATTTTGGATTTTTGTGGAGATTTTATTTCCTTTTTTATATAATTACAGTCTTTCTTTGGCACTCACTTCTTAGTACATTAAAAGAAATTTGTAATGTTTTGAACAACCCACAATAAAAAATTAAAAATAAAAAAAAAGAAGTAAATATAAAAAAAAATTATTTAAAAGCATTATTTTAGATCTTTACTAGTCCAAAATAATCGACTACTTCTAAGAAGTTTTATCATGTTAGGCCATTTTATAACATTATAAAGACATAATTTAGTGTGCATTTGTGTATAAGATTTTTGAAATTACTTTTTACAATTATTAAGACATATTAATGATACACATTAGCGATATTTATTGGGTATTTCTACACATGATCTACATTGACTATTGATCATGTCTATCCACTCTTCTACTCTCTCCTCTCATCCCTCTGCTTCCTTCCTTTTGCCTCCTTATTAATTGCTTATCATTCCTCTCCTCTTTTCAGTTTTTATGTCTACATGTGAGACAAAATAAACTATACTTGTCTGTGTGCCTTGCTTGGTTTAACACAGTGCCCTCAGGTTTCATTCATTTTACTAGAGATGATAGGATGTCATTCTGTTTTATGGCTGAATCACATTCCATGACAAAGACCACATTCCCTTTATCCATTCAGCTGTTGATGGGTCCATAAAATGGTTGCATATTTTATTTATTGGCAATAGTTTGTCACCAGTGTTGCTATAAACACTGGGTCTGTAGGCATCTCTTTGTACATTTCCTAAGGATATATACCTAAGAATTGGATAAATGGATTATATGAAAGTACCATTTTTAGATTTTTGAGGAAGCTCTATACCCTTCCATTGCAGCTGAATTAATTCACTTTCCAAGAAACAGTGCATTTCTTCTTGTTCACATCCTTCAAAGCATCTATTATTTTCTGTATTCTTGGTTTTTTTGCTTGCTTGTTTGTTTGTTTTTATGATAGTCATTCTGCATGGTGTGAGATGAAATGACATTTTAGCTTTGGCTTCCATGTCCTTGATGGTTAAAGATTTGGAATATTTCTCTCTCTCTCTCTCTCTCTCTCTCTCTCTCTCTCTCTCTCACACACACACACACACACACACATTATATATATTTTTATATATATATATATATATATATATATATATATATATATATATATATATATGTAATTTTTTTGGTACAGAGATTAAACTCAGGGGCACTCAGCCACTGAATCATATCCCCAGCCCTATTTTGTATTTTATTTAGAGACAGGGTCTCACTGAGTTGCTAAGTACCTCGCCTTTCCTGAGTCTGGCTTTGAATTACTGATATTCTTGCTTCAGTCTCCTGAGTCGCTAGGATTAGAGGCTTGCGCTACCATGCCTGGCTTTTTTTTTTTTTTCACATATTTACTGGCTGTTTTTACTTCTTTTGAGAAGTGTCTACTCAAGTAATTTGCCTATTTTTAATTGAAAAGCTTATTTTATTGATGTTTGTGTTCTTCATATATTATAGATATTAATTCTCTGACAGATAAATAGCTGCCAAAGATTTTCTCACATTTTTAAGAAGTCTCTTCATCCTATTATTCTCTTTGTGGTGCTTCAGGAGCTTTTAAATTTGATGTAATCCCATTTGTCAACTAACTAGTATATAAAATATAACATTGTACATATGAATGGAATACCATGTAACATCTGATAGATGTGTATATTCCCTAATGCTTAAATCAGGTTAAACGTTTATCTCTTCAAACCTGTATCTTTTCTGTATAGAGAAAACTCAAAATCCTTTAGATGGGAGCTTCTTGATGATTTTGCTTTTGCTTCCACTTTGAGTGAATACATTTAATCCTTGATATTTTGAATCTGGTTTATTTGACTTAGCATCATGTTCTCCAATTTCACCTTTTTGTTACTGTTGTCATGTTCAAATAGCAAACTAAAAACAGTCAAAGTCCAGGTCCTTGGTGTCCCGAACAAAGAACTGAGAGAGATACACAGAAGTAACAGAATATAGCACTTCGTTAGGTAGAAAGGAGGGGGCCAAGCAAGAAAGAGAGGCTCAAGGCCCAATGTCTGGAAATTAAGGTCATAAATTCTGAACTTTGGGGTGGTCTCTTTCCTATAAGGACCTGATTGAAGACCTTACCCTATTTTCTCCCATTGGTAATTTTATGATTCCTGATTAGTATAATTTTTAGTCCCCAACACCACTGGTTAGATTAGAAAACCTAATTAGAATATTGCCCACTTTACTTTCATTGGTCATTTTAAAATTTGAACTTGTAGGGGGAGTTGTCAAGGTCATAAGTCCTCAGTGGTGGGAATTGTCATGGTGATGTCCTCAGTGGAGGGAGTTGCCATGGTAATGGGAGTTATTGTAAACAGGGATCAGACACCTTTCCTTCTCTCATCTTACAGCAGCTTCTTTCTAATACCTTCTATATACCATCTTGGTGTCCCTGAGCTCCTACCTAACACTTTTACCAACAAATGCCATGTCCTCCATGGTTCAGGTTAGATCTATGCTTTCTGAAACTTTTAATTTAATATTATTATTTTTCATTCTAATTTGTTATATATAACAGCAGAATGCATTATAATTCATATTACACATATAGAGCACATTTTTTCATATCTGTTTGTATACAAAGTATATTCACAGCATTCGTGTCTTCATACATGTACTTAGGGAAATGATATCCATCTCATTCCACCATCTTTTTTGCACCCCTTGCCCCTCCCTTCTCCTCCCTCCCCTTTGCCCTATCTAGAGTTCCTCTAATTTTCACATGCTTCCCTTCCCAACCCCACTATGAATCAGCCTCCTTATATCAGAGAAAATCTGGAACTTTCCTTCTACTTTAGTTCCTAAATTCATATGTGATTTTGAAGTTAGCCATACTTCACTGCTATAAAATTATCATTTGTTTATTTTGTTTAGTCTAGGATAAAATGTTCCAGGAAAACACTGCTGTATGGGAATACCACATCTAAACTTCTATACACACACACATATATAAATATAAATATATATAATATATAATAAAAATAAATATATATATATTCACACAAATGGTGTGAATATATATATTTACTTTTTAGATGGATGTTTGATCCTATGAAAAAATTTATTTCTTTAGTATTTCCAGGTAAAGAGAACTCTATTCAAGATACAAGAACCATGAGTAAACACCTGGCTTAGAATTCTTAAAATAAAAGCCACTGTAGTATTAAGGAAGAAAGTTATCTCATCTAACTCAATTTAAAAGAAAGAACCATATTTACCACAATTCCATATTGAACCCTGAGTTGTAATCTTAGTTCTAAATTAATTGTTAGAATATCTTTAGACAAAGAGAACTTCTGGGATTGTTTCTGTTATCCATGTATTTAATTCAATTCATAATGAAATTGTGGTAGAAATCCATTTTTCTAAACAGTTAGACATATTATCTAATCAAATAAGCTCTATATAGCCACAGGAAAGAATCTGTAATTTTGCTGGTTCTCTCAGTTTGAATGGAAAATTGATGTTTCTACATAGATATAGACTATAGGACACTTGTCTCAAAGTGTGGTCTAAATTATAAAGTCGTTTGTTGAAATCTTAGAGAAAAGAAAAGTAAAGGATAGGTAATAAATAATTTACTGGTGTATCATAATTATTTGGCTGAAAAGAAAATAGCAAACTAAAAACTATTTATTATACTGTATTGCTAGTTTAATTTTAACAAGACACAAAATTAGATACAAAGTGAAAAATAAAGCAAAAAAGAGGAGAGTAAGAAAAACAAATAAAAAGCAAAATGTCTATTAATCCCAGTCAACCTAGATTTGCTTTCCCCTAGGGCTACTTTGGCCTGGGGAGAATATAATTAGACCTTGGCTATCAGAATTTTGAGATAGCTAGAAACTACCCCAGGAGGGATGCAAAATAGGTGTCTGGCAAAGAAACACAGAGATGCTGCTCTTTAATTATTAATGTCCTTTACACAATGTGCCAAAATTTTCTCTTTTATTGCCAGTACTTTTGAAATTAACTGCCCTGAACACTGTTTTAAAATGTTGTGATGTGTTGATTTTCTATTCTTTTTTTTTTAACTAGTATGTTTTAATGTCTTTCATTATATGAGAAATAATTTACAAATATTAAGGTGCACTAATCTTAAATATGTAGATTCAAATGTTTTTTTTTATTTTACACATTAATCAAACTACAAAATATTTCTCTCAATGTTAAATATTTTCTTGGACCACTTTGCAGTCATATCACCAGAGATAATAATGTTTGTCATTTTTATCAGTAAGCATGATTAGTTTGGGCCATTCTTAAATTACTATTAAAATTTTCATAGGATTTACTCTTTTATTTTAATTGTCTTCTGCCAAACATAAATAATATTTTAGCGATCTCTCTATTTTCATATCTCAGTTCTGTTTGTCTTGCTGGGTTATATTTCACTATGTGAATATACTTTAACCCATATTACTGTCAACTTCTCAGATGAGCCAAGGTAGCACAAATGCCCTTGGGAAAGCAGGTGGTAAAATGGGAACTAGTAGATGTGTCACTCAGTAACCTGGTGGGCAAACAGGACTTAATCCCATGGAATAGATGGGACTCCAGCCCTGAATGAAGATAGATTCCCAATTGCTAAAAATTTCACAGGTGGGCAAAAAAAAAAAAAAAGTCATCTTCTTTAATTTTTTTTTTTGTTTTTTTTTTAGACTTAGGGTCTTGCTGAATTTCCTAGGCTGGTCTCCTTTACAGAAACATACTTTTGGAAAAGAATACCTCTGCAGGGGATAGATCTGGATGTTTAAATATTGAGGGAGAGGTTTTCACACAGTGGAGCTGTTTGCTCACTGCTAAGCTGTATTGATGACCTGAAGAGAAGAAGGCCACAAACAAGTAGTGGAACTTCCCGTGTTGGGACCAAAGGCAATCTTTGGTAGTTTACAAAGAGACACTTATTTCCTGTGGTTAAGGGACAGTTATTTAGAAGCAATACACCGAATATCTAATGCAATAACAGAACTCTAGAAATATTTAAACACTTGGGTCAAGGTATATGTGTTATGCTCAGATCAGGGAATGGGCAGGGAAAACCTAGAAATCTGAAGTATGTGTTGGGTATACATGGATGATGCTTCTGATGACTTTGGCTGGCAAACTCTCTTCCTTTGTAGAATTAGAACTTCACTGTGCTCAAAGAAGCTTCAAGCAACAAGAAGACCTTTTTGACCTGGCCTGACTTTCTGCATGATGATAACTAAAGTACCAGCAAAACCTGATCCTTATTTCTGAGGAAGCCCACAAATAAAAGCTCAGGTCAAATGAATTTACTGTTAAATTCCACCACATATTTAAAGAGGAATCAATGTCAGTGCTTAAAACAGTGCCTTGATGGCTATAGGAATGTTTTAAATTTTAGTTTTTTCGCTGTTTGCTAAGATTGGCTCTTAGTTTTTTTTTTATGACTAGGTTGCAAAATGTTCACATCTTAACAACATTTTATATTTAAGTTCACAAAAGTGGGATGTTCATCTCTTTAATTTCTTTATAAATTTGTCATTTTTATAGTACAAATTTAAGATTTTAACAAACTTCTTCCTATTTTATTATTTTAATGATATTGTAAAAAGAATAGTTTTCTTGATTTTTTATATTGCTTGTTGTTAATAATAGAAAATTTATTGATATTGATATTGATATTGATATTATATGTCTTATACCTTGTTGAATTAGATCTCTTAGTTTCTTAAGAGATTCCTCAAAATTTTCTGTATATTTTATCAATGGCTTACTGAGACTCTGAATAAGCAGGAATTAAAGTGTAAGGCAGAGTCATACAGTGTGTTACCATTGTTTAAGGTGTGCCTCCACATGTATTTAGTCCCCCAGTAATGATGAAAAACTTACTGGTTGAAGCCTTCTATGGAAATGCCTGACTAATCAATAGCTGATCATTAAGTTAAATGAACAGAGACTTCAGTGATCCATACTATAATGAACCCCAACTACATAGAACTAGTTAAGGAAAGAAACATGCTAACAAGCAACAAGAAAAACAATGAAAGGACAACAAGTATACTTTGTGATAAGGGAAAAGTAATTTCAAGTTACCATATATCATTTAAATGCCCAATTTTTAATATGAAATTGTAAGAACAGAGAAGAAGAAAAATATGGCTTCACATACAGAATAACATCAAGCAATCAACAGAAATTGCTCCTGAGGAAGCTCACAAATAAAAGTTAAGGTCAGGGCCTGGGATTGTGGCTCAGCTGTAGAGCGCTCACCTAGCATGCACGGGGCCAGGGTTCGATCCTCAGCACCACATAAAAATAAATGTATTGTGTCCATCTACATTTAAAATATATATATATATTTTTAAAGTTAAGGTCAAATGAATTTACTGTTAAATTCCACCACATATTTAAAGAGGAATCAATGTCAATGCTTTATAAAATCACATCAAAAAAGATGAGAAAATTTCCAGACTCATTCTCAGCAGCAAGTATAACCGCAAGTATAACCTTGGTGCTAAAACCATACAACGCAATCACAAGAAAAGAAAGCTAGAAACTAATATTCTTCATGGATATAAATACTAAGTCATTCAATAAAACATGAATAATCTGATGTAGTACATATAAAAATTATTGTACAATATGGAAATGTTAGGGTTTTTTGTAATTATGTACAAACATTATGATTGTTTATTCTATTTATGTGAAAATGCCATTTGAATATTCATAGCAAATGCATTGACTCTTTAGATTGCTTTGGTAATGTCAATTTTTTCACATTATTGACTTCTAATCAATAAATAGTGGATACCTGTCCATTTATTTGTATCTTGTTAGATTTCTTTTATAAATGTTTTATCATTTCTATGTACAGATTTTTTTCTTTTATTAAATTTATTTTTATGTATTTTAGTTTTTGTTGCTATTAAAAATAAAATGATTTCCTTATTTGATAATTCAATAGTGGAGAGATATGCACCTTATTTTTTATGAATCTCATTTTTGCATGTGCATTTTATATAGCAACTTTGATGAATTTACTCAGTAGTTTAAATGTTTTTGTTAATTCTTTGGAATTTCTACATATAAAATCAGATCTGCCAATGGAGACAATTTTACTTCTCTCTGATTTTTATTCACTTTTCTTGTCTAATTGCTTTGGGAACACTTTAGACACACTGTTTAATAGAAGTGGTGAGTGTAGGAATTGTCTTGCTCCTTTCAGTAGAGGAAAATAGTTCATGTTTTCAATGCTTGATATCTGTCCATTATAATTTAATAGTAGCCAATCATGTATGTCTTTAATTATGTTGAGATGCACTATTTCTCTAAAACATTATTTTTTTTTCAGTACATGATAGATTTTCTCAGTTTTTTTCTCTGCATCTATGGAGACAATCCAATGACTTTTATCTTTTGTTCTATGCAAGTGACGTTTCCTGTTCATAGATTTACCTATGTTGAATTATCCTTGTATCCCAAGGATAAAGCACAATTCATCATGGTATATGATCATTTTAATGTGCAGTTAAACTCAGCTTGTTAATATATTGTTATAAAATTTTGGGTACATCTTCATCAGGGATATTGGCCTGTAATTTTCTTTTTTTTATTGTTGTTGTCTCATGTCAATGTTAGGGTAAACTGGGCTTCATTCAATGAATTTGGGATTATTCCTTTTTCTTCAAGTTTTGGATAGTTTTTTAAAATGATGAGCCAAGGCAACAACTTTAACTTTTTGGATAGGTATTTAACTCAGTAGTAGAGTGCTTACCCAACAAGTACAGGTCCAAGGTCATCTGCCACCATCACATGTGCACAAACACACACCAATTGTGGTATTGATCTATTATTAGTTACTTGATAGAATTCTTCTGTGAGGCTATCTGACCCTAAGCTTTGTTTAATGTTAGGGGTTTTGTGATTACTACTTTGAATTCTTGTTATTAACCTGTTCAGACTTTCAGAATTTCTATGTCTTTCTGATTCTATCTGGATGTCTTATGTTTGTAGGAATTAGTCAGTTTTTGCTAGATTATCTCAATTTGTTGGTGTATAAATTCTCATAGTAGTCTTTTATTCTATTTCTGTCATATTGGTTATAATGTTTATTTTTTAATTTATAGTTATATTTTTCTGAATGATCGCTTTTGTTCTTTGGTTAGTTTAAATAATTGTGGCCTTGGCTCATCTTTTTAAAAACTTGAGTGCTGTTTTTTACTCTAATATTTGTTATTTCCATCCTTCTATGAATTTTAGGCTTATTATGTTCTTTTATTAGTTCCTTCATATGTATTGGTTGGTTGATTATTTGAGATAATTCTTTTTTTTCCTGAATGTAGGCAACTATTACTATAAAATTACCTGTTAGAACTTATTTTTATTCATCTTATAAGCTTTGTTATGGAGTGTTTCCATTTTTTTCTGACTTTGTTTTAATTCCCTTTTTAATTTTTACTTTGACTCATTGATTGCTTAGAAATGTGGTGTTTAATTTCCACATATTTGTGAGTTCTCTACTTTTTAAATATGTAGTCTTCTAATATCTTTTCAGACCATGATACTATTTTGGTCAGAAAAGAAACTTGATATGATTTCACTTTTCTTAAGACTTACTTTAGTGGCCAAACCTAGAAATTGTCCTGGAGAATACTGTGCATGCTCTTCAGAAGAATGACATCTTTGTTTGCTATTTCCATTTTGACTTAAATGTTATTTCATCTAAGATAAATATATCTACCCTGATATATTTTTTCAATTTGCATGGACCACCTTTTCATTTTCATTTTTATTTCAGTCTATATAAATTCTTAAAGTTAAAATGCATCTATAATTGGTTCTTTCTTTTATATCTCTGTCCATCACTCTAAGTATTTTGAGTTAAAAATGTAGATATTTATATTTAAAGTAATTATCAATAGAAAAATATTTAATGTCATCCAAATGTGTCTAACTGTTTTGCAGGGTTTTTTCCCTTTCTTCATTTCATTTATTTTCCTTTATTATTTGAAAATTATTTTAGCACTAGTATGCTTTAGCTCCATTACTTTTGATATATATAAGTTTGTGCTTTGTAGTTATCATGGGCATGCCTAAAACATCTTATAGTTTTCATGTCACAATTTACTTCTTTTTTATTAAGCTTTCATTAACTTATTCTTACTATTAATTCTTTTGTATTTTAAACATTGTGGGAAGCCATCCTGACACGTGACTGGGCGGCTCCCATTAAGGGTCTGAGGCTTCTGGCTGTGTCGGAATTTTCCCGGCCCTTTCCTGATGAGAGAACCCGTCCTTGTGGGGGTGTGACTGACCACTGACCCTGGGGGCCCAATCACTGACCCTGACCTTGGAGTGCAGTCCCCCCTCAACCTTCATTGGATGGAATTATCCCCTGAATTTCTTGTTCCCCAATAAAAGGCTACTCCCTGGCGTGTTCACTCTCTCTCTCTCCTGCTAGCCCTGAGTAATCCTTGCTGCCCTGCTGGGCGGTTAGAGGTTGGAGCCAGAGAGGGGAGCCGTCTCGGACCTGGCAATAGAAATAAGGTAACTGAGTCTGTGTGTTTTATTTCGATCTCTTCTAGCTAACTTTTATGCCAAGAACCTCATTAATGAAACCATTGCGCAGGTCGCATGGTGGAAAACATTATAATAAAGAGTGATTCACCAGCCACATTTACAGTATTATATATTGCTGAATTTGAATATATACTTAGGATTACCAGTGACTGACACTTTCATTGTGAGCTTCATTATATTCCATAAGGACTTCATATTCCATGTACCAAGTGTGATGCTCTAAGTATGATATAAAGACAGAAAGTCCTATAAAAAGTTGGGAGAAGATTTAAGTAAGGAATACAAGAATATGTATTTCTGTATTATTTCTCCCCAGAATAATCACAGTGTATAATAGTTAGAAGCCAGACACACCTGAACCATACTGTAGGTGATAAACTACCCCAGTAAACTTTGTGAACTTTCAATAGTCAGCATCCCTTTGGAATTTGATAGATACTAAATGCATAAAGTTGGACATCAAGGAATTATGTGATCTAGGCTACTTATTTTGGCCTATATACAATCTTACTCTTTAACCAAAAAAATTTAGATATAATACAGGATTCTAATATCCAGTGGAAAATTGTGGATGAGAGTAAGTGTAGCAGGTATGTACAGGAATAATTAAGTTGCATTTGCTCATGGTTCAACTCTTTCTATAGCCACCACTGCTGAATTACCTTCTGTCCCTCAGTATATACCTCTGACTAAACAGGGTGTTCCTTAATACTAGTGGAGTGGCAATTTAAAATTGAGCTTGAATATACATATTTTAAGATAGCAAATTAGAAGTAACAACTAGAAGTAATAGATTGCAGTCTAATACTGCTAAGAGAAATATTATGAGAAAACATTAGTTTCGGTTGGTATTGTAGTTGTGGTCTTGAAGGACAGTGATGTAGAGAAGTAGTACCATTGAAGAAGTGGAAACAGTACATTTAATTGTTCACTTTGGCTAGAGGTAAGCATAGATCTGCATTGATTCTTAAAAAGTTGTTAATGGTTTGGTTAGATGGCCAGCATTTAGAATGAATACAACTAGTAGATAAGTGACAAAGAATCCTCAGAAAATGCTGGTTATAGAACTCTCAGAATGGAAAGAGACTGTGGAAATACAGGTGTTCCATTTGAATACTTGTTATCAGGCATTCACTATAGATGCAGCTTTTATAATTAGGTATACAAATGACAAACTCAATATATGTTAGTCTCTATTCATAGCCACCTGAGAACTTATTTAATTAGTTCCTATAAAAAATTACTAGAATTGGAGATTATATTTTCTAGCATGATCCAGCTGTTATTACTGAAAAGGCTCTCTCATTCTGAATCACTAATTTAGCAATGTTTTCTGGGAATGTGTCAGTCACTTAGTAGCAGATCAATTATAATGAAATTCTTCCATAAAGAAGGAGGTAAAATTTTATCTTGATGGTGTGAACATGTATTCTAGATATGCTTTTTATTCCTTACCATAATATCTTAACTTCCACCAAACTATTAATTTAAGCAATGCCTTAGTCTCTGTCATAATACTTTGTAAAAAAAATTATTTTGAATCCAGGAATCTATTTTATAGCACAACAAATGAAGTATTGGTCTCATGGCCATAGAATTTACCAATCTGAATATATTTATGATCATTCCACAATAACTTGTCTAAATCATGGATAGCATACTGAAGATTCCTTTATGTCTTTTTTTTTTCACAGCCCTCAACCCCTCCTTTATTTAGTTTTGATTGGTACTTTCTACATATACATAAAGGTGAAATTCCCCTTGCTACATTTATATACCTATTTAACATTATTTTGTTCAATTCCATCTTCCCCTTTACCTTCCTCCTTCCCTCCCTCTTGTTCTCCTCCTTGTACTCCACTGATCTTCCCTGTATCTTTATGATATCCAGTCTCCATCCCTACCACCTTCTTTCCCTTAGTTTGCTCTAGCTTCTACCTATGAGATAAAACTTTCAACCCTTGATTTTCTAAGTCTGGCTTCTCTCACTCAGCATGATTTTTTCCATCTCTTTCTATTTATCAGCAGATGCCATTATTTTATTCTTCTTTATATGTGAGTAAAACTCTTTTGTTCTCTGACTTTGTTCTTCAATATTGAGTTGGCTCTTCTGTTTTTGTTTTTGTTTTTTTTTTTTTAAAGCAGGGGCATATAACGTTTAGACTCAGATTGTTGATGTCTACAAAATAATACATTTTCATATGGATTGTGTTATATCTTTTCTTTATGTCTCTTCATTTCCTCCATTTGGGAATGAAGATGTGTGAATGGGAGTAGATTCTCTCATTGTTACATTTTATTGAACTTATAAAAGAAAATTCATTTCACATTTACAAAAATTTGAGCACTTTAGGTTGAAATCTTGGTTCCCAGTGAAGAAATGCTTCCATCTAAGAGGTGAACAACATTTTTATTATACTGAAAATAAATACTACCTACTAGATGTTTGAGTTTTATCTAGGGAATATGAATATCAAGAAGTCTTCTGGATTGGTATTTATTAAGATTCTAATGGAAACCAGTGAAAATTAAGGTAAATTGGTCTCTGTGATTATTGTATAAATGTTAAGATAGGGTGGCACATTGATTTATGAACATGTTTAATTTGGAACCATATACTACTTGAATATTTTTGCGACAGTCAGTTATAGGACTATGCAAACTGCGACTTTCTGTTATTATAATCTTCCTAAGGAAAATTTAGGAAACCCATCAAAATAGTTGTTACCACTTAGGTTTACCTTCTAAAGTCATGCACAGATTTAAAGATATTAAGTAGGAAAATGTTACTTAAATGATACAACAATTACAGTGAAGTGTTTAAAATTGGTTGTCCTTGGGGTATAATTGAGGCTATAGATAAAGGCAGAGACAAGCCAATAGTTGACCACTAGTTCTTTAATACCATCTACATGTAGTTGTGTCTTAGCTTTACAACTGAGACTACATTGATTTTTAACAACCCTTTTTGATCAAGCTAGATTAAAATTAATGCCATTTTCAACATTTTAAAAGTTTTATTAGAGTAGTATAAATTTTATGGTATTTTATCTACACACTAGTTATTTATTCACCACCTTTGTGAGAAATAAATTATTTTTTATTATATAGCATTATTTAATAAATTAGCTGCCTATTAAATCATATTGATATCTGATGTTTTCCAGAACATTAAAAATCTAAAGTTGTATTATTTTGAAGAATATAATTCCTATTTCAGTGGTTTGTTTTCTTATTATCAAATTGGATATAATAATAACATCAAATAAGGCAATACATATTTGGCAGTGAGTTGTGAGACAAGAAATATAACAGCATAGTATTGTTCCACTTTCTTTAAAAAAATTATTCTTTTTAAGTGAAATAAAATCAGCATATGTAAATTATATTTTCTTTGAAGAAAATAACTATTGAAATAACAATTAATTTTTAATCCACTTATACTAGTGGAAGATATATAATGAATGATTTGAAGGTTTGGGGAATATTTTTCAAAATGCAAAGGAGCATATTGAAATTTGACAAAAGTTATGAATATTTGAATCAAACAAATGGACACCATTGACTGATTAAAATGCATTTATTTAATATGTATTATATATATTAACCATTGAAGCAAGTACTGACTTCTGTTTAACAAATTAAACAGGCAAGTTTTGATTTCAGATTTTAGGAAGATTTTATTTCTACATTTTACATAAAGAATTAATAATTTAAATATAAACATGAATATTTGAGAATAAGATAACCAACAAAAATAGCAATAGTTTCCATTTTTTGTTTTAAATTTTATTGAGTTTTGAAGTTCACATAGAAGTTATATCCATTGTTATTTAGTATGTGGTTATATTACCTTATTCATCTTTTGTTGATTTTTCCTTGATTTTTGGCATTAATATTTAGAAATAAATTTATGTTAGGGAAAAAATAATAATTCGCTTGGGTCCTGACAAAATGTACATGGAAGTTTTGAGGGAGGTGTCAATGCTAAGAATAACGTTTTTTCCCTCCCAAATGAAATTAGGAGAAAATTCAAGAGAAGTAAATTAAGATATTTTCTATCCAGTATAATGACGTTTTTAAGTCTTTGGGGTATATATCAAGGAGAGGGATAGCTGGGTCAAATGGTGGTTCCATTCCCAGATTTCCAAGGAATCTCCATACTGCTTTCCATATTGGCTGCACCAATTTGAAGTCCCACCAGCAGTGTATGAGTGTACCTTTTTTGCACATCCTCACCAACAGTTATTATTGTTTATCTTAATAATAGCTTCCATTCTGACTAGAGTGAGATGATATCTTAGAGTAGTTTTGATTTTCATTTCTCTAATTCCTAGAGATAATGAGCATTTTTTCATATATTTGTTGATTGATTGTATATCCTCTTCTGAGAAGTGTCTGTTTGGGTCCTTGGCCCATTTATTGATTGGGTTATTTGTTTTTTCAGTGCTTAGTTTTTTTTAAAGATGGACACAATATCTTTATTTATTTTATTTACTTATTTTTTATGTGGTGTTGAGGATTGAACTCAGTGCCTCACATGTTCGAGGCAAGCTCTCTACCTCTGAGCTATAACCCAGCCCCAGTGCTTAGCTTTTTGAGTTCTTTATATACCCTAGAGATTAGTGCTCAATCTGATGTGTGAGGGGTAAAAATTTGCTCCCAGGATGTAGGCTCTGTTCACCTCACAGATTGTTTCTTTTGCTGAGAGAAACTTTTTAGTTTGATTCCATCCCATTTATTGATTCTTGGTTTTAATTCTTGTACTATTGGAGTCTCATTAAGTAAGTTGGGGCCTAATCCCACATGATGAAGATTAAGACCTACTTTTTCTTCTATTAGACTCACAGTCTCTAAGTTTAATTCCTAGGTCCTTGATCCACTTTGAGTTAAGTTTTGTGCCTGGTGAGAGATAGGGGTTTAATTTCATTTTGTTGCATATGGATTTCCAGTTTTCCCAGCACCATTTGTTGAAGATGCTCTTTTCTCCACTATCCCTCTCCTCGGTATATACCCAAAGGACTTAAAAACAGCATACTACAGGGGCACAGCTACATTAATGTTTATAGCAGCATAATTCACAATAGCTAAACTGTGGAGCCAACCTAGATGTCCTTCAATGGATGAATGGGTAAAAATAAATGTGGCTTATATACATGATGGAATTTTACTCAGCAATAAAAGAGAACAAAATCATGGTATTTTCAGGTAAATGAATGGCTTTGTAAAAGATAATGCTAAGTGAAGTTAGCCAATTCCAAAAAAAAACAAATGCCGAATGTTTTCTCTTACTCATAGTGGGGTAGGGAGGGGGAGCATAGGAGGAATAGATGAATTCTAGATAGGGCAGAGGGGTGGGAGGGAAAGGGAAGGGGAAGGGGATTAGCAAGGGCGGTGGAATGTGATGGACATCATTATCCAAAGTACAAGTATGAAGAATTGGTGTCAACATACTTTATATACAATCAGAGATATGAAAAAATTGTGCTGTATATGTGTAATAAGAATTGTAATGCATTCCACTGTCATTTATTTTTTAAAAAAAAATCAATAAGAAAAGAAAGAAAAAGAATAAAAAAGAAATTATCCATAAAGAGAGGCATCTAAAATAAATTTCAGATTTTTATTTAAAAGGTTAAAAGCATAAGAAAACTGATTATATGAGATTTATCATGTAGACAGATCATTAGGATGAATTTTAGAGTAATGATTAATAGTGTTCTACTTGATAAATAATAAATGTTGAATTTGCCTATATTTTATTAAATAAATAAACAGGATCTCTGAATTTTAAACTATTTTATCAGGTCAAGTATTCACAATTTGAGTTGCTTATGTTTCTCTCAGCATTGTGTATTTCCTTTGGAATTCATATAGTAGTTTCTGAATCGCTTCATAGCACTTTTCATCTCTTTATTTCTCAGTGTATAAATGGCTGGATTGAGGAGTGGTGTAAAAACAGAGTAAAACACAGCAAGAAACTTGTCCAACCAGGTGATGTTGAGGGGCCACACGTAGATGAAGATGCAGGGCACAAAAAAGATCATCACCACTGTGACATGGGCACTGCAGGTGGACAGGGCTTTAGATGCTCCGGTTTTAGAGCTCTGGCGAACAGTGAGAAGAATGTATGTGTAAGATATCAGCAGGAGGATAAAGCAAGTTACAGCCACAATTCCACTGTCAGCATTCATTACTATTCCCAAGTCATAAGAATCCATGCAGGCCAGCTTGATCACCAGTGGTATGTCACAGAAAAAGCTGTCTATTTCCCTGGGGCCACAGAAAGGCAGCTGCACAATCACAGCCATTTGACTCATGGCATGCACAAAGCCCACAGTCCAGGATGTCAAAACCAGCCCAAAGCACCTTTGCAGGCTCATAACGGTGGAGTAGTGGAGTGGTTTGCAGATGGCCACACAGCGGTCATAGGCCATGACCACCAGAAGCACCATCTCACTTCCTGCAATTAAATGGACAAATAGAATTTGGCACATGCAACCTGCAAAGGAAATGGTCTTATTCTCCCTGAGAAAGTCAGCAATCATCTTAGGAGTGGTGACTGAGGACAGCCACATATCAACAAAGGACAAGATGGCCAGAAAGAAGTACATGGGAGAATGAAGATGAGGGTCAGTGAGGATTAAGGTCAAAATGACAATATTTCCAGATACAATGATCAGGTAAAGCATCAAAAATACCATGAAGAGTAAGACCTGAATACTCCATGAGTGAACAAGTCCCAGAAACACAAATTCTGACACTGTGGACTGGTTTTCTCCATCCATTTTATTCAGTGTCTCCTCTGGGATAACCTGGAGAGTTTAGAGTATCCATTAGTGGGATGAGAAATGGACATTATTTTTAGAATTTAGTGTTCATATTACAATTTAACAACTATATCTGCAGTTAAAGAGAAATTTGATCACCTGAAAATGGTGTTATTTGTAAAAGAGAATACAAATAATGCCTGAAAATGGCTTTTTAAAGAGTAGGGTCTGATACCGGATTGTTATCCAGTGTTGGGTTGAGAGTCAAGAAAACAAGACAGTGAAGGTGAAGTCTAGGAATAGAGTTGTGATGCTACCTGGTCACTAGCTTCTTTCCACTATGCTAGTTAAAAGAACCTGGAGAGAGTAGCAGATATCACGCTAACAACAAAAATTAGGTCACATAATCAGGAAGATGACAGTCAAATGGTATTGAAATCCTGTAGAAATAACCTGATACAACACTACAGCTTTCCTGTATTATGTATAATGATTACTTCAAGCCTTAGATTACACACCCTAAGGTAAAATTTTAGGTTTTCCTTCTTAAACACGTTGGGAAAACCTTTATGAGAGAAGCTATAAAAATGGTATATAATAAACATTTTGATATGGAGATCTGATGTAAAATCAGACACATAATCTCTTATTAATTAAAATCTAAAGTATAATGGAATTCATGTGGCATACTAAGTGGATTAGAAAAAAATAACAGTGTAGTGTCATAAAAAATGGATTACTCAAAGTTGAAGGCAACTAAAACTGAGATTCTGATTTAATGAACTCTGAATGAAAGTTCTTTATAATTCCAGCTTATCATTAGTAAATATTTATCTTCAACTAGTGTGGATTTAGAAATTGCTTAGATTTTAAAATTTTATGATTTCTGACCAGAGGAGATACTAATGTTTTCTACCTGTGTTTTCTAAGATAATAAATGCCACATGAGTAAACAAGACCAATGTTTAACTATTAGTGATGAGTAAACATGAAGTTCAGCTTTCAGTCATTACGGATTGTTCTCCAAATAGAGTAATGACAAGGCTTACATTAATTCCTAAGTAAATAAACAATACTCCTCAAGCTATAGAGAGGAAAGATGGTTCTCCATTTCCTTTCTCCCTTTATTATTTCTCTCTCTTGGCTTTGCTTCAGTTTTTGTATATTCCATCTTTTATTCTTTGAAATAGAACAGCCAAAGAGAGCAGGTGAACAATGAGAACAAGGGCTTCATCCTGAGCACTAGTTTTCCTTTCCCTTTCACTGGGAATTCAGAGGCTTAAATTAAGGATTAAGGATAGAAAGAGATAAAAATTTCCTGAATATAGTATTGTTAGTAACATACATACTTAATGTGAGAAAGAAGACATATTATAATACTCTCACAACCCACTGACATATTTTTATAATAGAAAAGATGTACCAAATTTTTCAAGAAATTGCCGTGGTTTATAAACATTGAGAAACTTGAAAAATCTGAACTTTATCTTGAATTTCAATTTCATATCAATGCACACTTTTCCTAGAATAAACAACTAGTTCTATACTTTGGGTAGAAAAAGCAGTATTTCAACTGTGCTTGACAATGGATATTGCTAAACAGATGATTTTGTACATTCCTATGAAACAATTTACCAACAAAAACCATACTCCTTTCTCAGAAATTTTGGAATTGTTAATATAGCCATAATATTAATAGGTTAATTATATTACTCTATTATTAGCAATCAATTTGTAGGAGAATTTTTAGAATGGAATAGTCTTTGACCTTTTACTTAGTCACACAATGGTCTGTAATCAAACTCTAGTTCTTGTTGATCTACTAATCTAAATCTCGTTCTGTTTTCACTTCCTCATTTGTGAAAAGAGGACACTCAGAGTGATGGTAGTAATGTTATAAGAAGATGTGTAAGAGGCAAAAGGACTTTCTATTAAAGCACTTTTGAAATTCTTACTTTAAACACAAAATTCTCCTTAAAAAAGTAAATATAATTCTGGATATGTTAAAACTGAAAAATTGGGGAAATGAGACATTTTGTTGTTCTTTTATAAATATGAAATATTATGAAAATAAGCAACACAATTTTCATCCTTTTCTATATATGTGCTCTTCTATAATGTTTTTCTATGAAATAGTCCTAAAACTCTGAGGTTGTTAGTATTTATATTTTTCCAAAGAAAATCTTGAACTCAGACAATTGATTCATACTTAGTAAGGTATGCAGGGAGAAAGTCTAAGTTCTACTCACTTATATTCATTTACAATTTTCTTGGGTTAAGAGTATTAATACTATTTCTGTGGTAATGTCACTTGTCACTTAATATATAACCTTTGTTTCTTCTATCTCTATGTGAAATATTGTCTTACATAGAATGCTGTTTCTCTGATATGAAATAATTATATAAAATGGGAGAGATTGTTTTAACAAGAATAGCAGGAGATGGTCACATTGAGTATCTATCACAGAACTGTGATCTCGGTACATAGACTTGAGAGCATCTCTGTAGCAGTGGATTTTGGTGTTGTATGCACTATTGTTAAGACCACAGAAACTCCATTAGGAACAGGGAGGACAGAACACCTGAATTCTGTTCTGACAATGTTAGGAGCTAGTGAATCCATTCTCAACTTCAAAGGTAGTTGGTATAATTAAAATAGATACAAAGAAATATTTTCAGAATTACCTTAAAAGAGAAGATCAAAGAGATGAATGACTTACTAAACACACTTTTTTCCTCTTAGATCAGATTCTGTTTAAGTCTTCTCTTCTGATTTGTGCCTGAGATGATATCCATATTGGGTGGAGGCAGTATCTGTGGAAGTTCTTTCTATCAGTTTGACATATATGCACCACCAAAAGTGGTCCCTTGAGTAAAATTACCTACACACATAACAGAAGTATCATGGAAATAATTTACTTTAGATACCCATAGGGAATTCTTTGTTAAGAGTGATATCAACTGTTGGGTACTGTAAAAATTAGAACAAGAAGACAAGTAACCTCACCTGAATCAGGTCACTGGTAAAAATTAATTTTTTTAAATTAAAAGTGTTCTTTTAATTTAAATTAAATTTAAATTTGTCAAACACAAAAATGCAAGTACTGAATGTTATGTCTCATGTTTGGAAACTAAGAAATGGGACTAAATATAAAATACTGACTAGTAGATGTTTGGAAGGGTGTTGGGGAAGAAGGACAAAGGGAAGTGAATTGCATTGGTCAGTGCAAGCTGAATGTGTGTATGGAAACCTAACACTGAACTCCACTAATACATATAATTAATGTATTATATTATATATATTATTATATATTATATATATTAATTAATGTATTATATTATATATATTAAAAAAAAGAAAAACACAAAAATCAAGCCTCTTAACTGGGTATCATTAGACATTTAACTACACATACACATTGTATAATATTTAAATCAACTGAAACATAGCTGTCTTTAAATATTTTTCATTTCTTTATGGTGAAAATATTCAAAATATGTTTTCCTACCATTTAAATATATATAGTACAGACTTCTTATCTGAGGTCACTCTACTGTATAATAGAACACGAAAATTTCTTACTTCTATGTTTATATCAGAAGGCTTCATTGCTTAGGTTTATTACCAAACATTTAAAGCAGATCAAATATCAATTTTTCTTAAATTAGTTCAAATAGTTAGAGAGAACTATTTTAAATTGCTGCATAAAGTAGTGATATTTGAAATTGTTTTTTCTTTTTTTCATGGAGCAATAATGAGATGTCTTCTCAATTCTTATATATAACTTGATCAACATAATCATATCCTATTTTGATGTAAAATTTTATTGTTTTCATTAGTACATAATGAATATACATAATAGTGGAGTTCATTGTGACATATTCACTAATGTATATAATATACTGACAATTGACTACATTTTGCTCCCCGGTATTTTCCCTTTCCCTTCCTTGCTCCCTTCCCCAGTACTCTTTCACTACTGGTATCCCTTATATTTTTTAATTGGTTTGTTATAATTATACATAAAAATGAGATCTTGTGACATATTCATATACACCCAAGCACTGTTTCAATTTCAGTAGGTTTTTATTGTGGTTGCAAGAGATATCTAATCATAAAAACTATATTTATTAATTTTTTAAAAATACCTTTAGTTTGTCATTTTAGATTTTGAAATGACTTAATTTTGGCACTATTGATATTAAATAAAATATATGTATTTAAAGAAAAATATGATCAATTTTGTACATATGCATATAAATATGAAAAGATCAATAAAATCCAGATCTTGAACATGTGCAGATAGAGACAGGGATAGAATTCCAGCAGAGACTACAAAAATGGATTATTAAAATGCTAAAAGAGCTAAAAGTAGATCTAAGGAATACAATTTCAATGAAGAGAAGAAGATTCTGAAAAAAACAATTTGAACTCCTGGAAACGGAAGACACAAAATTAAATAACAATTTAGCTGAAACTACATCAAGAGATTAGATATGTATAAAACAGAATTTCAGACCTTGAAGGTCTGATAGATAAACTTAAGCACTAAGTAAACAATAAATGAAATAAATTAAAGACATGATCTGAATTTACAAAAAAATACTCTGATACATCATTAAGAGATCAACTTAGGAGTTCTTCGGCTTCAAGAGGAAATGGAGATACAGTTAATAACATTAAGTACCTTTTCAGAGCAATAATGGTAAAAAAAAATTTCTAAAACTTAGGAATGAGATGAACATCTACCTACAGAAGACATATAACCCTAAATACACAAGGTCAAAAATTATCTTTTCAAGACATGCCATAATCAGTATGCCTAACATAGATAAAAAGAATAGAATGTTAGAAGCCACAACAGAAAAATATCAGGTCACACTAGAGGTAAAGTAATAAGACTCACTTCTGACTTCTCAGCTGAGACTCTAAAATTCTTGAGGGCTTCAAAAAAGATAATTCTATCTTTGAAAGAAAACATTTGCCAATCATTATTTCCATATTCATCAGAGCTATCACTCAGAATCAAAAGAAACATAAAAACTTTGTAAGATAAAGTAAAATAAATTGAGCCAGTACCACAAAAAGACTGAAAAAATACTACATCTAGAAGAACTGATTAAAAACCCTAGAGTTCCCAAATGGATAAAGTTTTCCAGAAGACCAGTTAAGCAACTGAAAGTTAAGACCAATGAAATATGTGAAAAGAGAAATCAAATGGCATGAAATAATAAACATCTCACAATACTGTAAGTATAAATAGTATCAACTCTACAATTAAAAGATGTAGACTGACAGAATGGATAAAAAACAAACACAAACTACAGCTGTTTTGTAAGACTTATGTTATAGGCAAAGATATCCATGGCATAAAGCAAAAGAATAGGAAAGAACATTCCATACAAATAGAGTCTGAAAACAAATAGGAATAGCTATTCTCATATCAACAGAGCATATTTCAAGAAAAAAATTAATCAGAATGGACAAAAAAGGTCACTACACACTGGTAAAGGGAATAATCCAAGAAGAAAATAGAACAATATTTATGCCCCAACCATAGGTGCACCTAATTATATAAAAAATTGACATTAAGTCTTAACAAGTTGCCAGTAGACTAATAATGGGTAATTATTACACTTCTCACCAATAGGAATGTCATACAGACCTAAAATCAACAAAGGCAATGCTGACATAATTAATACTATCAATCAAATGGACTAACAGACATTTTTTAGAGTATTTCATCCAGTAACTGTTGAGTTTACCTTCTTCTTAACAGCTCATGGAAATATCTTCAAAATAGATAATATTTTAGGTCACAAAGCAAGTCTAAGCAAACACAAAAAAAATCAATATAATTCCTTGCATCTTACCAGACCACAGTAGAATGAAATTAGAATTCAACAGGAAGAATAATTATAGAAAACACATAAGCACAGAAAGATCAAAAAACTATGTTTTTGAACAAGTAATTGATCATAGAAAAAAATGAGATGAGAAATAAAAGATTTTTTTCTAGAGTCAAAGAAGTTAGTGATACAATAAATCAAAAATCTCTGGAATGCTGCAAAGGCTATTAGTATAGTTCCTACATTAAAGTGTCTAGGAAGAATGACTTTATGACATTTTCAAGTAAATAAATGGAGCTGGAGACTATCACACTAAGTGAAATAAGATAGTCCCAAAAGTCAAAGATCCAATGTTTTTTCTGATATGTGGAAGCTAACCCATAATAAAAGGGGTGAGGAATGAGAAATTCAGTAAATTAGACAATGGTGAGTGGAAGGAAGAGAGGGGGGATAGGAAAGGGAAAAGCAGTGTAAGGAATCTGTCATAATTTTCCCATGTATACACATGAATACACCACAGTGAATATAGATATAGATTCAAATATATGAATCAAAAAATACAATTCTGTTGTCAATTGGATGATACAAAGAAATTAATTTATTTATAAATTCATAGCTCAATTTCTTCAACAAAAACTATTTCTGCATTGACTTCTCTCCACAAATATAAATCATGACTATAGGGAATATTGCTTAATACCAAAGGACTAAAATTTAAAATATGGAACTACAGGGGATTTTGCATGATATGTTGGTTGTAATTACAATCAAAGACCTGTGATAAGTAAAGATAAGAAAAAAATATATTCAAGTATTACTATGATTAATTTTTTAATTGTGATTATATACTACATCATGAAGAGCCACACTCCTACCAGGAAGAAGCCTGAAATCCAACTGGGCATGCAAATTTTATAACTCCACATTGGGCATCTGGGGCACATGGCATGATATTTTGTCCAAAGTGTTTGGGAAGCTCTACCATGTTAGTTGCAGCCCAAGTGGCTTTTCTGTTGGTTTGTCTCATCTCAATTCCTGCAGCCTTCCTTAGTGGACATTCTATGCTACTGGAATTTCTTAATCTTGGGTGTCTCCACTGCAACTTTGATTTACTCTTCACATCTCCATGCCACACATCGCCTTCTCAGGATGCCTGCAGAAACTCTGACCCTGCTGCATTTTTTTATGGCCTCTTTGAAATCTCGGTTGAAGCCTCCATGATCCCCCTCACTCCAGTATCCTGCATTCCTGCAGAACAAACACTACGTGGGTGACACCAGGATTTTCTGCCATCTTGAGCAATAGCTAAGCCTCCAGGAACCCTGGCTGCAGCAGCCTCCCAGTGCCTGGGTAGCTAAGCATGTTGATAAAACTTCCTAGGGCGCCTTGTGCAAGAAGGATACATGATTGGTCTCTTCTCAAAGAAATTCTTACTTTTATATCCTTAAGTCTTATATATATATTTGCATATATATATATATATATATATATATATATATATATGCAATAAAACCACATTTTTTTATGGAAGAAATAAAATAAATATTTATTTATGATTTTAAGGTTTGGGGAATGCTTGTTAAATTCCAATGAAGTGTGCCTGAATGATGCACATAAACCAATATCATGAGAATTTGAATGCAACAAGTGGACACCATTTACTCATTAAAATGTTTTAATTTACTATGTATTATGATATATATATATATATAGATAGATAGATAGATCCATCCCCATGGATTAAGTACTATATTTTCACAAAATAAAGAGGCAAAACTTAGTTTGCATTGTGCCTACAGCATGGCTGGTGCAAGAGGAATTGTGGAAGTGAAAAAGATTCTGTCAATTTTCCAGAAATTGATTAACTTTAATTTGATTTTGAATCTACTAATCCTGACATTCACTCTTACTTTTTAATATGTTTTTATTCTTAATTGACACATAATAATTAAACATAGTTATGGATTATAGAGTGACATTTCAGTCCATATATGCAATATGCAATGATGAGTTGACAGTAATTGGCATGTCTATAACATCATTTATTAGAATTTATCTTATCGTGAACAGAGAATCTGATTTGTTTCATGTAATGCTATCTGACAATTTTACTTTTGTTGCCTGTGCTTTAAGGATTGTCGAGAACCACCCACGGGTTGTGTGTGAGCTGTGAGAATTTGAGCACATGAGGGGACTATACTGATGTTGCTTCTCTGACTGGGCTGAGCGATGTATATGTCCTTTTCTCCTCCCTCTGCCTTTGATCCCACACAGGGCCTGAAATGGGTGTGGCCTCCCAAGATGTTAGTCAATCTGCTGACTGCAAGACATCACCAAGCAACCCCCTGATATCCAATCCCTTGCCTTATTTGGGTTGAACTTTCAAAGGTCTTCCCCTCAATAAACAGGGTGGTCTCAGGTGTGCTCTCTCTCTTTTGCCAGCCATCCTTGCCTCCCTTCTGGGAACTGGGGCAGAGAAGCCATGACTAAACCCCAAGAAAAAGGTACTTTCTGTGTCTGTGTGATTATTCAGTGCCAACCCAATTCACCTGGAGTGACCCTGACTGATTTAGTCATGTGTAGCAGCAAGGGATTATATACAAAAAATCATTGTTCAGACCAGTGTCCTGAAGCATTTCCTCCATGTTTTCTAGTAGTTTCATAGAACTGGGTAGTACATTTAAATAATTGATCCATTTTGAGGTGCTGTTTGTATAGGGAGAGAGATAGGTGTCTGGTTTCTTTCTTCTTCATATGGCATCCTGCTGTCCAGGAACAATTTACAGAAAGGACTTCCTTTCTCTGATGAGTGTTTTCCCTGCTTTTGTCAAAGTCAATTTTGGTTTTTTTTTTTGTTTGTTTGTTTATTTGTTACTTATATTTGTGAAATGGATAGTTAAATGAATGGAAGATTGAGTAATAGATGCCTAGCTGGCTTAATGAATGATTAGCAGGGTGAATGGATAAATAAATAAACAAAAGAATAAACAAATTCAACATGACCGCACACCTAGAAAAAAAAAGACCCAGTTCTTGCCTTTATGTTGATTTCCATTCTGAATTACACAAAAATAATTAATAAAAATTTAATCATTAAATTGCAGTATTTGACACTGACATAACCAATGGAAACAGCATTAGTTTTCTTTTTTTGTTTTAACTTGTAGTGAGTTAATGAATTTCACATAGAAGTAATGTCCATTGTTCTTCTTTATATTATTTATCACCCTTGTTTACCACCCACATCCCACCGGTAACTGAATCAGGGTCACTCCGCGTGGTTTGGGCTGGCAACGAAAAGACCACACGAACACAGAAGTACCTTTTGTGGGGAGTCAGGAAGGCTCTGCAAGCTGCAACCTCAAAGGCACTACACTGTTCCTACACTGAACAGCACTGAAAAGGGCACAAGGAGCAAGAGAGTCAAGAGAGCGAGTGCACCCTAAACTCCCCTGTTTATTAGGGAAAAGGCATAAAAGACATTCAATAGCATATTCCACCCAAATCAGGCAAGGGATTGTGTTACAAGAAACAGATGGGTAGCCCAATCCCATTGGGTAACACCCAAGCCCAGAGCTAAGGCACTTCCTTGCACTTTCTTAAACTTCCTTGTTAGACCCACTTGCTTCGCACAGCTGGGAACCCCAGTTTAATACCCCCATTTCTCAAGGATGAGGGGATGTGCCTAGCTCCTGTACAGGGCGGCCTGACACTTGTTCATTCTGTTTTTTTCTACTGTTAATATTTGCAAAGTAATTTTTGTTAAGGAAAAAAATAATAATTTGTATTCTTACAAAATGTAAATGGAAGTTAGAAGAGGAGGTCAATATTAATAAGTGCTTATTTTTTAAATAAGGTTATGAGAAAACCCAAGAGAAGTTTATTAAGATACTACCAACCCAAATGAATGCATGTTGTTGTGAAATAAATTTTAGATTATTGTTTAACTATTTGTAGGAAAACTGAGTAGATGTATTTCCCAGATTGGTAGATTTGATTTTAGTAATAATTCTTAGTGTTCTACTGGCTAACTACTAAGTATTGAATTTTCCTGTATTTTATTAACCCTATTTCTATATCTGGAGACAGGAACACTAAGGCTCATACTTGCAACCTATTTTATAAGGTCTGTCTTACCAATTTAAAGTGTTCATGAAATTCTCAGGCACTAATCATTTCATTTCATTTGGAATCCAGATAGTAGTTTCTAAGTCTCTCCATAGCACTTTTCATTTCTTTGTTTCTCAGGGTATAAATAGCTGGATTGAGGAGTGGTGTAAAAACAGAGTAAAACACAGCAAGAAATTTGTCCAACCAGGTGATGTTGAGTGGCCACACATAGATGAACATACAAGGCACAAAAAAGATCACTACCACTGTGATGTGGGCACTGCAGGTGGACAGGGCTTTAGATGC
Source organism: Marmota flaviventris (assembly GCF_047511675.1). Taxonomy (NCBI): domain Eukaryota; kingdom Metazoa; phylum Chordata; class Mammalia; order Rodentia; family Sciuridae; genus Marmota; species Marmota flaviventris. The sequence continues at coordinate 81,180,540 of NC_092499.1, read as the reverse complement.
ACCAGTTTTAGATCTCTGGTGAACAGTGAGAAGAATGTATGTGTAGGACATCAGCAAGAGAATGAAGCAGGTTACAACCACAACCCCACTGTCAGCATTCATTACTATTCCCAAGTTAGAAGAATCCATGCAGGCCAGCTTGATCACCAGTGGTATGTCACAGAAGAAGCTATCTATTTCCCTGGGGCCACAGAAAGGCAACTGCACAATCACAGCCATCTGACTTATGGCATGCACAAAGCCCGCGGTCCAGGATGTCAACACCAGCCCAATGCACCTTTGCAGGCTCATAATGGTGGAGTAGTGGAGTGGTTTGCAGATGGCCACATAGCGGTCATAGGCCATGACCACCAGGAGCACCATCTCACCCCCACCAACAAAGTGCACGAAGAGGATCTGGCACATGCATCCTGCAAAAGAAATGGTCTTATTGTCCTTGAGAAAGTCAGCAATCATCTTAGGAGTGGTGACTGAGGACAGCCACAAATCAATGAAGGACAGGTTGGCCAGAAAGAAGTACATGGGGGAATGGAGATGAGGGTCAGTGATGATTAAGGTCACAATGACAATATTTCCAGATACAATGATCACGTAAAGCAACAAAAATATTATTAAAAGTAAGACCTGCAAACTCCATGAATGGCCAAGTCCTAGAAGCACAAATTCTGACACTGTGGACTGATTTCCTCCAAACATTTTATTCAGTGTCTCCTCTGACATGACCTGGAGAGGATAGAGTATCAGTTAGTGGGATTAATTTTTAGAATTTAGCATTCACATTGAAATTTAGCAACTACATCTGCAGTTAAAAGATATATTGGTCACATGTATATGGTATTATCTGTAAAAGAGAATCTAAATGATGTCTGAGAATGGGTTTTCAAGAAGCATAGTCTGAGATGGGATTTTTATCCAGCGCCTGGTTGAAAGAGTCAAAAACAATAGGACAGTGAGTGTAAAGTCTAGGAAAAGAGTTGTTATGCCGCCTGGACACTAGCTTATTCTGTCCACTGTGCTAGTTAAAAGAACCTGGAAAGGGCAGCCACCACCATATTAAACAATAAAAGAAGGTCACATATTTAGGAAGAAGATGGTTAAATGATATTGATATCTAGAGCAAATGTCATGACATGACATTACAGTTTCTCAGTATCATGTATAATGATTGCTTTAATCTTCAGTTAGTCATTTTAAATTAGACTCATAAGCTAAACTTTTAAGTTATCAATCCAAAATATATGTTGGCTTGAAACAGAAAAAATAAAAAGAAAACAAATATGTGTTGGGACAAGCTTTATGAGAGGAGCTATACAGAAGGGTATATAATAAATGCCTTGACATGATTATTTGTATGTAAAATTAGGCCCATATTCTATCATTAACTAAAATCCAAAATATAGTGGAATTCATTTAGCACAATAAATGAATTGGAAGAAAATAATGTAGAGTTCTTAGAAAGTTTAAAGCAACTGTGACTCAGATTCTCATTTCATTAACTCTGAATCAAAGTTCCTTATAATTCAGGCTTATCATTAGTGAATATTTGCTTTGAATTCACAACTAAATTTTAGGAATTCCTTAGGCTTTGAAATGTTGCAATCTCTGGCCATCAGAGATACCAATGTGTTCTATGTTTTCTAAGACAATAAATTACATACATGTGTAAGCAAGGCCCATCTTTCCCTATTAGTGAACACTAAACAGGTAGTTAAGCCTTCAGTGATCAATAGTTCATTTCTAAATAAAATAACGACATTGCTTAAAATTATCCATAAGTAAACTGACAACACTTCCAACTCTACCTAGTGGAAAGATAATTATCCATTTCCTCCCTCCATTTATTCTCTCTCCACATTGTTTCAGTTTTGTGTATTTCATCTTATATTCTTTGAAATAGGAACATAGGTGAAAAATGAGAATCCCCACTTCACCATGAGCGCTAGTGTTCCTTTCCCTTTTACTGGGAATTCAGTGGCCTAGAATAAAGATTAATGATGGAAAGAGAAGATTTTCCTAAATACATACTGTAAGTAGTAATACCTACAGTTACTGTGAGAAAGGAGACATATGACCATAGTTTCACAACTCACAAATGAGCAAATTTTCAAAAATAGAAAATATTTAATGAATTTCTGAAAAAAAAATCCTGATTTATGAGCACTAAGAAACTTGAACGATCTGACCTAGATTTTGAATCTTAATTTCTTATCAATACAAACTTCTTCTAGATTAATGTTTGAAGCACTAGTTCTGTACTGTTGGTAGGAAAAGGAGTATTTTGACTCTGCTTGAGAAAGGATATTGCTAAATGATTTTTGTACATTCCTAGAAACAATTTACCAATAAAAAATCATACTTTCTTTTCATCAGCTTTTAAATTTTTGATATTTTCATAATATTAGTAGGCTAATTATATGACTCTATTATTGTCAACTAATATTTAAGAGATTTTGTAAAAGAGAATAATCAAACTTTTGATTTAGTCATACTCAGGCTGAAATCCAACTTTATCACTTGTTGACCTATTCCATTAAGCCAAACTAGTTCTGTTTTTACTTCCTTTTTTGTGAAAAGAGGACACTCAATCTGATAGATGTGTCCAAAATATGAACCATAAAATATACAGAAAACTCTTTGATTTGTTCAGTACTCAGTGAATGTTAATAAATATTAGTTCTTTGTTCTAGTTTATATGGTGATACTTAAAGTGGTATAGTTTCCAAAACTTATTAGTAGTATTTTTTTGTATAGTTGAAAATTTCTTTTTTAATTTATAAATTATTATTTTATTAGTTGTACATATTAAAATTATTATTTGTAAGCAAAATATATCCAATAATTTATCTCTGAAATATCCACTCATTTTTTCTCTTAATTAACATACACATACTGAATAATCTTAATGAGATGTAGATTGAAGAAACATATCAGACATGTTTCTTTCTTTTCAGGAATTTAATGTTTACATCCTTACCTCTGCCCTTGCCTAGAGGTGTTATTAATATTATAATAGGACCTATAAGTGGCAAAAGGGCATTCTATTACAGCACTTTTGAATTCTTACTTGTAACAATGGGAAAATTTTCCTAGAATGTATAATGCCAATTATTGGATTAGTAAAATTGAAAAATTAAGAAAAGGAGACAAATATTTTTTCTCTTTCAGGAGAATCAAAATAATCAACATATTTTCAACCTCTTTCATATGCAATATTCTTCAATAAAGATTTTTTTTCTAAGTAAAGTAGTGTTACATGCCTGTAATCCTAATGACTCAGAAAGTTCCAGGCAGGAGGATCACAAGTTTGAGGACAGCCTCAATAACTTGTTGAGACCTGTATCAAAATTTAAAAAAGGACTGAAAGTGTAGTTATATGACTCTGGTCTCAATCCTTATAACAACAACAAAAAAAGACTTTTTTTCCTATAATAATCATAAAATAGTGAAAGTTTCAGTATTTATATTTTTACAAAGAGAAATCTGAATTTGGACAATTTAATAGATTACCTAATATACTTCTGTGTGTAGTACACAGGGAGAAAGACTAAGTGACTTCCATAGGCTCATGCTAACTTCTTGTTTTGAGGGGTTATGAGTTTTGATTCTATTTCTGTGGTAATGTCATTCCTCACTCAATATATAAACTTTAAACTCCAATCTCTATGATAAAATATCTTACATATAATACCATCTCTCTAATATGCAAACAATATTGTTTCAAGTGGAAAGATTACTTGAACAAGAATAACTGGAGATGGCCGTATTGAGTAGCTGTCAAAAAGCTATGCAGACGTGACAACTTCTCTGAGGCAGAGCAACATGGTGTTGGGTGCACTGTTGTTAATAAGACCACAGAAATTCCAATAGTAAGAGGGCAAGAGGATAAACCATGAATTGTCATCTAGAAATGTCACAAGCCAAAAAAGCTTGTCTCAATTCAAGCATAGAAGACATTCTTAAAACAGATACAAAAAAGTATTTTGAGAATTACCTTTAAAAAGAACATCAGAGAGAGATGACTTACAGAACACAATATTTTATCTTAGATCACATTCTCTTTTAGTGTCCTCTTCTGACCGTCCCTGAGATGACTATCCAAGATGGATGGAGACAGTATCTGTGGATGTGCTTTTCCTCAGCCTGACATATATTCACCACTGGAAAGAGTCCCTTGGTGAAATGACCTATTATATGTTCATAATAGAAGAAACATGGAAATAATTTTCTTCAGATATCCATAAAGAATTCTTCCTTAAGAGTGATGTCAACTATTGGCTACCAAGGAAATTAGAGCAGGAAGACAAATAACCTCACTTAAATCAATGCTATGTTAAAAATTAGTGTTGTTACTTAAGTTAAATTAATTTTGTCAGACAGATATACAAATACTGCACATTCTGTTTCATATTTTGAAACCAAGACAAATTGCCCTGAATATAGAATAGTCATTAATAGGGGTTTAAAAAAAACACTTTTTTCTACATTTTAAATATAGATAGTAGGGCTGGGATATGACTCAATGGTAAAGAGGTTTAGAATGGTGTGTGTGTGTGGGAGGGATCAAAGGAGGCTGGTTTGATCAGACCAAGCTTATGCATATATAAAAATATAAAACTGAACCTCATTAATACATAACTAAAATATATTAAAATTAATACATTAAAGAAAACATAACAATATTGTTCATACTAAATGAGGTAATATGATTTGGGGATATATACATACATATATGGATATATATGGATATATCCGATATCCAAACTCCAAGCTCCCTGCCTGGAAAAATTCTAATTTTTATTTTATTACTACTTATTCATTTTCATATTCTGGAATTCTATACAAATAAAATCAAGTAGGATGGACTCTGGTTTTTTTTTTTTTTTAATCAGGCTTTTTTCCCCACTCAGATATTTATTTTGATATTTGCTATTTGGAGATACATATAGATAGATAGATAGATAGATAGATATAAATATAGATATACATAAATATATATATATATATATATATATATATAGATAGATAGATAGATAGATAGATATCCAAATTATATATATATTAACCTAAACAGAGGTTGGGGTTATGACTCAGTGGTAGAGTGTTCACCTCACACACGCAAGGCCCTGGATTCAATCCTCAGCACCACATATAACTATATAAATAAAGTTATAAAAAAATTAACCTAAACATATCTATCTCCTCAAATATCTATAATTTTTTATGGTAAAAATTTTCAAAATACTTTTTTCTACATTTTAAAAATATATAGTAGGGCTGGGATATGACTCGGTGATAAAACACTTGCCTAGCCTGTGTGAAGCTCTGTGTTCAATCACCAGTACTAGGAAAAAAAAGTAAAATATATAGTACATACTTGCTATCTATGGTCGTTGTATTGTGTGAAAGTGCACAGAAAATTCTTACTCCTCGTGTACCATCAGACAGTTTCATTGTTGAGATCTACTGAACATTTAAAGAAGAAATAGCAATAATTCTTCTGAAATAACCTGAAGATTTGAAGAGAAGAAAATTTTTCCAAATACATTCTATACATTTTTGTACTTACAAGAGACTTCCCCAGAAGAATTCTAGAGTTGATAAATGAATTCAGAAAAGTAGCAGGACACAAGATCAGCATTAAAAAAAAATTTATTTTGGCACTGGGATTGAACCCAGGGATGCTCTACAATTGAAATGCATCCCCAGCCTTTTTTAAATTTTTTAGACAGGGTTTCACTAAGCTATTCAGACCAGGTTTGAACTAGCAATCCTCTTGTCTCACCATCCTGCTGGGAATACAGGCATGTATCACCACACCAGCTCCATATGATATTTTGATGCATGCATACATTCTAATATTAAAATCAGTGTAAACATGACCATTTCTTTATGGTAAAAACATTCAAAATCCCTTATTCCAGCTTTTTATTTGAAATATGCAATATATTTTCACTATATTCAGTCACCCTAATATAAAATAGTGCCACAGTCTGGCTGGGCACAAATGCCGCAGTCTGGCTGGGCACACAATCACGAGCCACCACACAGCTTGTAGATTCAAACAGCAACTCTTTATTCCCGAACTCAAACCAGCCGTCTACAATCACGTTCTGGGGAAATCCACGTTCTCTGCCCAAATCCACCTCCACTGGGCTTCTATCTCCAAAATATACTGTCTGAATCCCGTGAGAACTCAAGGGGAACTCAGGCAGCAGGATACGCCCTATTCCCAGCAGGAATAATCTTAAACCTTAAACCTGGAACCTAAACCGGGAACGCCCTAATCCGCCTTGGTCCTTGAGCAAGGTCACCTACATTCAATGTCACTGCAACATGGGGTACGCTGGCAAGGAAATTGTCATACCTACTTGGCTAATGGCTCCCAGCAAATAGAACATCATAATTTATTTTTTAATATTTAATCGTAGCTATGTACTCACTGACCAACTTTTACCCTTCCCTCCCTACCTCCTAATCCTCCAGGCTGTCGTACCCATTGCTCTATCTCAACTTCTATGGGATCAAGTTCTTAAGTTCCACAGAATGAAATCATATGGTATTCGTTATTTTGTGGTTGCATAGTTTAGTTTCCTTAATGACCTCTTCTTCAATTCTTGTTGTTGCAGATGATAGGATTCTATCTGTTGTTATGGTTGAGAAGTCTTGTATCGTGATTGTGTGCTTTATTTTCTTTATTTGTTTATCAGCTTAATTATACATAGATTGTTTCCATTTCTTGGCTATTTTGGATAGTACTGCAATGAACATAGGCGTACAGATATCTTCAACCTACTCCACTATTTCATTGGGATATATACTCATTAGTGCAATAATTGGATTATTAAGGGGTTCTCTTTGTTTTTTGGAGGAAATACATTACTATTTTCCATGATAGCTGTACTAATTTATATTCTCACTAATAGTGTACACAGAATCATTTTTATCCAAATCCTTGCCAGAATTTATTATATTTGGTCTTTTTTAATATCCATGTTTCATTGTGGTTTTTATTTGTATTTCCCTAATTACTAGTGAAGTTGGATTTTTTATAATCCTGTTGACCATCTCTATGTCTTCTTTGAGACATGTCCATTTAGTTTTATTATTTTTAAATAAAATGATGTTGATAATTACCATTATCATTATTGTTATTTACTATTGAGGGGTTTTTTTTGTCCTTATATATTCTGGATATTAACCTCTGTCATATGTATGACATATAAAGTTTCAACAAGAAAAAAAAATAGACTTCTAGTGTGTATTTCATAGCAAGGTAACCATAGTTAATAATGTGTTACATATATCAAAATTGCATGAAGAATAGATTTTAAATTTTCTCACTTTAAATAAAGGATAAATATGTGAGGTGAGAGTACTTTGACCATGTCATCATTTGAAAATGTGTATCTATATAAAAACAACATATTATATCCCATAAGTATATGACTATTATTTTTCAACTGAAATTTATAAATTAAAAACAAGAAAAGTGTCTACTGAATCTCAGCAAGAACTGTAAGAGTCTTTTAACCAGAACCTGTTCCTATTTCTCCAATTGTCTATTTTTGAAACTTCTTTATGGAATTGGCAGGCTATCCCATAAGGTTAGGCATCTTTAATAGTCAATTCTAGTCCTGTATTAATAAATGTTCCTTGCTAAGTTGGGACAAGACAGTGTATGAAAACTGGTGTATTCCATCTCTCTTTTTGCTTTGATGCCATTGGTTAAAATTTGCCCAGATGAGCATGACAGATAGGTAGGCCTGACCACTCAGTAGCTCTGCCCAATGGAGATAGCTTTACATGGAGAAAAACATGGAAAACCCAGAAAAAGGCTCTAATGTTTAAAATAACTGAGATCAAACGAGGAACATCACTAACAACTTTACAAAAATAAAAAGCATTATAAGTGAATATTTTGAACCATTCTAAGAATACATAAAATGAACATGGAATAGAAAATGCACAGAAAGACAAAAAATATAAAATAATAAAAGACATATAAGAACAAAAGCTATTGAATTCCTAGTTTAAAATTTCATGTAAGGAAAAGTCCAGGCCTTTATAGCCTCACTAGAGAGTGCTACCAACTATTTAAAGAAGAAATAATAATGAATCTTTGCAAACTCTTCTAGAAAATAATGGACTATGGAATACTTACCAAATCATTCTATAAGAGCTATTTTACCCTGATATGAAAGTCTGTCCAATGCATCACTAAAAAGGAAAAGTATAGACTGATATTCTTCATGGATATAGAAAAAGCATAAACTACCAATCAAAAAAATCATTTAAGTATAAAGGTGCATATATATTAATAATAAAAATATAGAAAATAACAAAGAACTCATACTACCTGATTTTGTGACTTATTATAATGTGACAGTAATTAAGAGCATGTGTTATTGGTAAAAGAATAGATAAGTAGGTCAATGGAATAGAACAGATCCCACAAACAGGCACACAAATGTAGACATCTCATCCTTCACAAAGGGGAAAAGAATGAATGAAGGGGAAAAGAATGAATGAAGGGAAAAAGCTGGTCTTTCCAACAAATTATGTTGGAACAACTGGATGTCCATGTACTAAAAGAAAAGAAAAGGTGAATCCACACATAGATTACACATAGATTATACTACTTAACTCAAATGGATAATACGACTAAATATAAAACAAAGAACTATGCAACTATAGAAATAGAAGGAATAAATCAAACTGACTTTATATAGGGCCAGAAGCAGGCCACAGAAGCAGGTAGATCACAGTAGCATGGGCCTTGGTTTGCTATTGCATTGTGGTAGTCTCTATGAAATGTGGGCTCTGGGTGTGAATGAGCTTTGCAGTATTGATGACAAGACTGCCTACCCCGTGCTTGTACAACCCAGGCACTACTACCTGGAAAGAGTAATTGTCCTTTGGAGAGGAAAAAAAAAAGGGGGGGGATGATATATACCAAAATGTAAGGAACCTGGTGACACAGCTTCCCAGCTGTCAAGTCATGCAGCTGGCCTATTGATCCTTGCAGAGGACAGCAGTGGAGTGGTGGAATGACAGAACATCATAGTGGTTACCCTGGGTAGTTTGGACTCCAGGAGGCAAATATAGCCATGACCGCATGGAGCTAGCCATGCAGGCATAGTGGGCCGGAGGCACTGTGAGCCAGGGTGTGCCAACTCAGGATGTGTCACCCTTCCCTGGACAGGCCTAGGCATGATACCAATGCCTGCTGCAGAAGCTGGTTCCATGTAGTTCTACGGTCCTGAACCTGAAAGCATAGACCATCCATCCAATGACCTTAACCTCCCACTTCCTGACTTCCCCAGGGCCAGAAAATGAATGCAGGGCACACCTGAATGGAAGCTGGGACTCAAGAGTTGACCAATAGCAGTGAGTATTTACAAACATAAGTTTGGACCATTAGCACTAAGCTGGGTGCTATATAAACCCCTAGAACAGCACACTTGGAAGGAGAAAACCTTCTATCAGCCTCCCTCCTGTACTACAAGAGTTCTGTTCCTATTCTTCAATAAGTCTTACTTTTACACTCACTCATCCTGATGTATGGATTTCATTCTTTGAATTCAAAAGACTAGATCACAGAAAGAAGAAATCCATGGTAAACTGCTGGAGTCTGCTGCACCATTGCAGGGTGTGGCCTAACATTAAAAGCTGCAACACTTCTCAGCTGGAGCGGCCTAAAACCTTATGCGGATCCCACCCAGCAGAAGTGGAAAAAAAGTTTCATCTCAAAACTTTGGTTTTATCTTTTAGCCAGCATGAAGGAACCCTTTGGAAGGGGGAGTGAAACAGACCAACAAACTATTGCTTTTTTTCCCTTTTAGAAATTCTCTCTCTCTCTCTCTCTCTCTCTCTCTCTCTCTCTCTCTCTCTCTCTATATATATATATATATATATATATATATATATATATATATATATATATATATATCATATCAAAAATACCAGGCACCTGTCAGCCAGTTAAAAATGGATAGTGCAGCCACTAGCCTAAAGACATGGGTGACAGCCTTACTGGAGGAGGCTTGCTCCATCCCTTTTGTCTCTGATGGAGAAATGTTGGTCAAGCTCTGCTTCAACTTCTCTCCATGAAACACAAACCAAGTTGATAGATCAGTTCAAGTATCTTCTTTCTTTCCCTTTCAGACTGACTTGGCCTGATGGCAGAGGGTGCCCTTACTGGATGTATCTTGAATTCTGAGACAGTCTTAGTCTCACATGAGGTCTTGGGAAAAGAGGCAAGCACTAATCCCTAGAGTGTGAGCCACTTACTCTCTAGAGAGTTCTGTGTACTCTCTTCTCATGTGCACCACAAAACACATGTAGATCCAGGTTTTGTATACCCATCCGAACCTCCATTGTTTCATTAGGTTATTGGAAATTCTTGAGACTTTGAGTGCCTTTTGGGCCCAAACCTCATACTCTTTCTGTTGAACTCCCAACCACATGAACGTTTTCCAAACCCTGTCAGTTTTCCTTTAAATGATTTTAAACCCATCAAAGAAAAAAACAAATACAATCCAAACAAAGATTCGCAGGCAATTTAAGATCAAATATTTACAGCAAATAAAACAGTACCTAGTGGTCCTTAGTAAGAGTATGATGACAAGGGGTTGGGGCTATAGCTCAGTGGTAGAGCACTTGCCTTGCAGGTGTGAGGCCTTGGGTTTGATCCTTAGCACCACATAAAAACAAATACATAAATAAATATAACTGTGTCATCTACAGCTAAAAAACAATTTTAAAAAGAATATGATGACAAAAACATCAGGAAAGGCAAAGAATTTGTCTAGGGCATGTGACCCTTAAGAACAGGTCTCTCCCTTAGTTCAATAACTGAATTCCTCCAGGACATATAATCCTGACCATAGTGCCTCCATAATTAAGGATAAGTACAGTACATAAAATTCAGAGTTCCTCCTTTTAAGAGGGAAATGACACAAAGAAAGAGGATTTGGGGTCATGCTTTGGTCAGAGCAAATGATCCAATCAGCATAAATCCTAATTAAGCTTCAATATGTGGTTATTTTTGTTTTGAGGATTTCAGGAGAGATAAAGGAAACTTTGAGCACTTTGTGTTAGTAAGAGCAACTAATGCAACCAGCAGGCCTCAAGGGGTGATTGCCAATGGCTTTGAGGTCAACAGGGGATGAAGGGTGGAGGAATGCCTTCTTTCCCTTGTCTTCTAGATTGGTAATATGCCATCTGGCACAAGCACTCATACACTGGGTTCCTTTGACCTTCAAACCTTGGATGGGGGGAATGCCTGATATTTTCTGCACTCAAATTGGCCCAAATATCAGGTGGAGGACAGGGACACATGACATAAACTATAATACTAGGCTTGCATGAGCAATTGCTCAAACTGCTTCTAGATCAGAAGGGAAAATAGTGCAAACTGCTAGGGACTTTCTTATATTCTGGGATTCTACTCTCTAATTAAGTTACAGAAAGAGGGAAACAAACGGGAAAGGGATATGGAGAGGCCAGTTTCTCCAAGTCCCGAGCTTTTTGAGGACACTTAAGAGGCTTACATTCTTCTTATTTGGATCCAATGCAGCAGGGACCCACCTTCAGGAAGCTGATATGGCAGGTCCAGAAATATTAGAAAACATCCTGATTCTCATGGGATTTTCTTTTTATCCAGATGAATGTAGGAAAGGAAAATAGAAAGATCCCATACATATAGGGGTTTTTTTTCTAAAACAAAAACAAAATCAAAAAATATTTTCCTGAGGACCTCAGGGGCTCACATTTCTATCAATACCTGGGTTAAGTCTAATCTGATCCAAAAGTGCATGCTGATCTGATAAAGATGTTCTTAGTGATCCTTCACTGGAGTAATTACAGGCTGTTTCATTTTGCGGGGAGGAAAACCATTTTTTGAGCTTAATTTTTCTGGTGAATTCACCTATGTTTCTGTACACTTGATGTATATATATATTTTTCCAATCAGTCTTGCCTAACCAGAGTTTTATAAGTCCTCTTACTTTTTTCCTGTCATCTTTTATTCAAAGGCCAATTTTTCAAGGTTTAACTCTGAAATGCACTGGAAAAAAAATCTCCTTTTACAGAATCCTAAGGAGGGAAGTGAACAGTGGTGATGATGAGTGTGAGTCTGAGCACCGTAAAGGACAAGTGACACCTAAAACTTTGATTTTAGTGTCTACCATGGCTGCCAGACTATTCCTAATATTTCCAATTATACAGGACTCCCCTATATTTGAGTCATAATGTAAAAATCTGTGAAAGGCTATTTTTAATTTCTAAATGGATAAATCTAATAGAGACTTTAATAAACATCTATAGCTATTGTCTCATACCTGTGGAGATCTAGTACCTGCTTAAAAGCTACAAGATCTTTGCTTCTTGTTTTATGAGTATGTGTGTACACCTGTATATTATGTGTTGTTTCTACATATGCGCTTGGGTCCATATAACATGTACATGTATCAATTGACATATAGATAAATAAGTACCCAGAATTTAATTAGCAGATTTAAATGCCTTTTCCATTCACATGACTTATAAAACTTTAACAAAAAAGGTCAATTTATACTGATAAGAGTAAGGTGTCTTTAAAATTACTAACCCACACATTTTTCTAGGTGTCCAATCAAAATGTTGGTTTTCATAAAATATTTAAAGTACAATGTCCATTGCTTTAAGTAACATTTCTTTGGTAGGAATAACTGACTTAAAGTGTTTACTAGACTTCTCTGATATCTTGGTTTTTATGTGTAGCCTAAGATAGAAATGAGTAAAATAGATCTAACATAAATGGGATTAATCTTCATGCATGTTTGTTAAAAGACATCTGATTTTTTTGCAATGTTAAATTCTAAAACAGAAACTGCTAAATACAAACTCAAGTGCTACTGACTTGGAGGTCTTGGATCATAAAAAAGAAGCGTTTCAGAGAAATCATCAATATTTTCATTGAATCAAGACTGGATGTTCGATATTTGAGATTTTTCTAGTGAATGTGCATATGTACATGTCTTCTAGATTAGTGTCTGTTAAGATGATTCTTATTTTAATAGCAATGGGAATTATGATATATTACTCAATGTTGCATCGTGTGACCATAATACCTGACAAGAATAACTTAGAGGAGGGAAAGTTTATTTGAGTTCACAGTTTCAGAGATTTCATCTACAGTGGGTCACTCCATTGCTCTGAGCTCAAGCTGAGGCAGCACATGATGGTGGAAGGGAGTGGCAAAGGGAAGCTGTTGAGAACATGATGGCTGGGAAGCCATGAGTGAGGGTTGGTGGTGGAAGGGCCTCAGGGAAGATGTGCCTTTCCAGAGCACAGCCCCATCTACCCACTTCCTGCAGCCAGGCCCCCCATTTCTACCTTTACCACCCAGGTGGTCCATTCAAACTTGGATGGATGGATTAGGTTACAGTTCTCACAATCTAATCATTTTACCTCCAAACATTCCTGCATTCACACAGGAGTGTTTGGAGGGATACCCCATATTCACGACATAATGTAAGGAGAACCTGTCTTTATGATTTTTTTTATGTAGACTAATTTTGGAGAGTGTAACAGAAAAGCAACCAAAAATGTTTCAATTTATTGCAAGTACTATTTGAATATTGTTCTGACAATACAGATTACAGGGTAAGACAAGCTGTGTTTTACATTTTTACACTTTTCTTTCTGCATATTCAGTAAACTCATAGAATGTATTCAACAAATCAGGCTACCAGGACATATGGAGACATAAAAACACTCAGCATATGGGTAGAGAAAAAGTTATTTTAAACATAGACTGATTAGAACTAAGTGGGTGAATTAGTATACCCATGAGGAAAAATTGGGATTACAGATGACATAGAAGCAAGTCAAATATGTTGCCAGCTTGTTCTTTAATGCTACACATAGGCTGCCATGTGCTCAGGTTTACAATTCACACTTCATGATCTGAATTTTCCACAACTAGTATTGCATGATCAAACAAGATTGTAAATTATGTCATTTCTGACAATTTTTTTTATTTTATGAGATTAGTAGAGATGTTCTGATATTTTATTCTTGGTGTGTTACTCTTTAAAATTCAGTATAAAAATAGTTATTTCTTTGTATTGTGAATTGTGGTTTCATAAATGAATAGTTTTTGAGTCAATTGCTTTACATAAACAAAATATAAATCTGTGTTCTCTTAAGGAAATGTAACGTATATCTGAATGTTCTCTAGTTATTCACAACTTGAAGATAATAATAAAGCATTAAAGGGAATAACTATTATATAACTTGATGACAAGGAATAAGCAGTTAAGGATGATAAGTGAAAGGTATTTTTTCTACCATTTTATTTTGTTCTTGTATTAAGAAAAAAAATTAGAACTGTATATATTCTATCTGTTGTTCAGAAATTTGCATTGGTCTTATAAAGAGTTTCAATTCATTTAATGTATAATTTAGAAAATTATAGAAAATATTACATATTTGAGCTTTCGGAACTATTTTTTAAGTGCTAACAAGTACCTACACGTATCTTAATGAATAAATGTTTAAAGTATTTTTAATTGAAAAATTGAAATGCATAGATGTTTTAAAATATGCTTACTATATATTAACTATGTACTGTCCCCTCTACTGTTACTGGAGTTTGCAAAATTAACCTGCTGTTATACTTATTTCCCTCGGGGAGATTATATTTCAGGATTTTTACAGAAAAGGTAAATAATAATTTTAATAATACAAATTTTAATCTTTGAGATTGAGATAAACAACAGAAATAATATCAGACTTTATTAATTTATTATTTTATTTTGTAACTGTATTTTAATTGAGTTAATGAAACTCGACACAGAGTGAACTCCATTATTATGTCCTACAAACTTTGTTGTTTTTATGTTACTCTTACTGCAGATTTCTGTTTCATTTTTTCGCTATTAATATTTTAGTGGCAACCTAGGATAAGACAAAAATAATAATGATTGCCTTTTGAGAGGGTAAAGAAAAACTTAAAAGGAGTGTTAATTTACAAAGTAGATTTTTTAAAATGTGGTTAGGATAGTATTCAAGCCAAGTTCGTTAAAATGTTATCCATCCATCAGGAAGGATATATTTGTTGAACAAATTTTAGGTTCTTCTTTTTATTTATAAAGACATAGCAAGAGTAATTGGATAATTTTCCCATAAAAAATTATTTAAATTTGGAATTTGGGGAAGTAATTCAGTGTTCTGCTAGTTGATTATTAAATGTTAAATGCCCTGAGTTATAATAACCTACATACATAACTAGAGGCTGGAGCAATTTGTAGATATTCACTAATTCCCTGAATTTAAACCTATTTTACCTGACAATTGTGGCATCAATTTGAAGTACTTAGAGTGAGTATTTTGGGCAATTAATTATTTCCTTTGGAACTCATATAATAGCTCCTGAATCTTTTCAAAGCCTTTTTCATCTCTTTATTCCTCAGTGTATAAATGGCTGGATTTAGGAGAGGTGTAATAACAGAGTAAAACACAGCTAGAAATTTGTCCACCCAGGTGATGCTGATTGGCCATACATAGATGAAGATGCAGGGCCCAAAGAAGAGCACCACCACTGTGATGTGGGCAGTGCACGTAGAAAGAGCTTTGGATGCACCAGTTTTAGAGCTTTGGAGGACAGTGAAAAGAATATATGTGTATGATATCAGCAACAGAATAAAGCAGGTTACAGCAACAACTCCTGTATCAATATTAATTAAAATGTTCAAATTATCAGATTCTACACAGGCTAGCTTGATCACCAGTGGTATGTCACAGAAAAAGCTGTCTATTTCCCTGGGACCACAGAAAGGCAGCTGTATAATCACAGCCATTTGACTCATGGCATGCACAAAGCCAACAGTCCAGGATGTCAACACCAACCCAATGCACCTTTGCAGACTCATAATGGTGGAGTAGTAGAGTGGTTTGCAGATGGCCACATAGCGATCATAGGCCATGGCCACCAGAAGCACCATTTCACCCCCGCCAACAATATGCACAAAAAGAATCTGGCACATGCAACCTCCAAAAGAAATGGTCTTGTTCTCTCTCAGACAGTCTGTGATCATCTTAGGAGTGGTGATTGAGGAAAGCCACATATCAACAAAGGACAGATTAGCTAATAAGAAATACATGGGGGACTGGAGATGAGGGTCAGTGATAATTAATATCATAATGATGATATTCCCAGAGACGATGATCAGGTAAAGCATCAAAAATATTATGAAGAGTAAGACCTCCATATTCCATGAGTGGCCAAGTCCAAGAAGCAAAAATTCTGAAACTACAGACTGGTTTCCTCCATCCATTTTATTTATCTCATCCTCTAAAATAACCTGGAGAGAACAAAAGATTTTTAATTAGTAAGATTGAGAAAGGGAACTTTGTATTTAGAATTTTACATTTACATTGAAATTTAACAACTAAATCTGAAATTGAAAAAAATAACCAGGAAGAGAAATCTTGACCAAAATAGCATTATCCCCAAAAGCGAAGTTAGCTGACTAACATTCAAAGACACAGGACATGAGATGAGGTTTATATTGCAAATGGTCTACTGAGAGAGTTCTTTCACAAGAAAGTAATGAAGAAAGTAGACAGCAAGGTTGAAAGGTTAGATAGTGGTTATGACTTCACCTGAAAGTAGCTTCAGTCCATTAAAAAAACAAAAACAAAGCTGAGCATGGAACTAACAATCATTACACTAAATAACAAAAAATGAAGTCATTTATTTTGGAAGATGACAGTTAACTGGCATTGAATCCAGCATACTTAAAAATGATGCAAAATTACCATTTCTTCATATTGGGCATAATAATTACTTCAACCCTCCATGAAACCTCTTCTATATGACATCATAAAATTAAAATTTTAATATATACATTTAAAATAAGTTGTGACAACCTTTATAAGAAAAGATCTCATAATAAATACATTGAAAGCCAAATAATGAACATGTTGGCATAATGATCTAGAGGCAAAAACAGGTGTACAATTTATCATAAATTAAAAGCTGCAACATAGTAGAATTTGTTTAGTGAACTGAATAGATTAGAAAATAATCAATGTAGATTCATGTAGAAATTTTTTAACCTAAGTGGAAGGCCACTCAAAATTAGGTTTAAACTAATTTAAACTATTTTGAACTCTGAATATTTCATAAAACTTTAGGTTGTCAAAATATTGGCCTTAGATTATATCGTGGACACAAGATACCTAGGCTTTGAAATTTTAGTCTCCTGATCATGAACATCACCCAAAGTCTTATCTATCTATCTATCTATCTATCCATCCATCCATCCATCCATCCATCCATCTAATGATATATTATTTGCAAAATGAGAATTGACTATGACTGAGTGAATATAAACTTTCAGTAAAAACTGATTATTCATCTTTAAATATAATGATGTTGCTTTTATTAATCTCTAAATAAATGGACAAGACTTCTTAAACTGAATGGTGGAAAATAATCATCCATTTTCCTTCCCTTTGGCATTGTTTAAGTGTGTGTATTAACTTATTTTTTTAATATTTATTTCAATGGACTTTTATTTTATTTATTTATATGTGGTGCTGAGAATTGAATCCAGTGCCTCACACATGCTAGGAAAGCACTCTCCACTGAGCCAAACCACAGCCCATCTTAATTTCTTTTATACCTTCCAATCTCTATGGTGGGGCCAAGGAACGCATGAATAATAAAACCCATAACATATTTTGGCAATATTTTTTCTCTGTCATTTTATTGAAAACTCAGAGATAAAGATAAAAGACAAAGATAAATAGACAAAAGATAAATAGATAAAGATAAAATAAAAACAAAATTCTCCTAAATAAATTAAAAAACATATACATTTTCTATGGAAAAAAAGGACATATAATAATAGTATTTTTGCTTGAAAATAAAAATTTCTTCTTATTAAAAATGTATTTAATTTCTAAGGACAATACATTGATATGGAATATAATAGGTTTATGTCCCCTGAAAATATGAACAATCTGATCTTCATAAGTTAATTTCCTGTAGACACAAAATTTTCCAGGATAAATTTTCAAAAACTACTCTGTACCTGATAAATAAGTTACATAGGTGATAGTTAATGGAGAAAGCGTGATTTTAAATATGTTTGAGATAAAAGATGACTATGTACCATTTTAAAGAAATTACACAGCATTTTTGTTAAAAAATCAAGTAATTTCTATTTTCTGTTAAAAATTTAAAATTGCTATTACTCAAAACACTAGTGGAATAGTTATATTACTATATTAATATTAACCAGTATTTAAGAGAATTAGAAAACTCATCACAGTTTTAATTTAGACCTGATTAAAGAAAGTCCCACTTCAATACTTATTGACCTTATGACCTAGTATTCAATCTATTTTTGTTTCCATTTCCTTACCTCAGAAATGAGTAAAATTAATTAATAAAAATTTTGTAATTATGTAAAGAAAACCCTTAACCATACAGAAAACGCTTAACCCTTTCAAGAACTCAAAATATGTTAATAAAGAATTACTTCCTTTCTCCATTCTTTGTGGTAAATTTTGACGCAGTCCCAGTTTCAAAGCTATGGGCCACAGTTGTATTGGTGAGCTAAACACTTTCTGTAAATAAAATATATACAATTTCCTTTCTTTAAAGGCCTACTATTGACTTTTTGTCTAATCTGATACTCACCTACCTATTCAGTGACCACAGGAGATGCATATGCTACACCTCCTTGTTCTCTAGGAACATAGCAACGCATTCTGCCTTTACATTTCTTGCTCAGGAGCCATTATTCCCACCTTACAGGAACTAAGAGAATAGGATATTCTAATAAAGTATCTTTAGAATTCTCATTTTAAAATAATTGTCATAGAAGGCCTAATGTTAGGTCTGGAATTAGTTAAATTGAAAATTTAGGCAAAGGAGAAAAACTGAATTACTCTTTTAGAGAGTATTAAAAGACACCAATAAAAGCATTAATTCCTTCTAATGTAATATCCTTCCATAGGGATTTTTAACAGTAATAGTATTAAACTGTGTAATATTTTCAATATTTGTATTTTTGCAAGCATATAATAAGACTTAGACAATTTAATATGTTGTTGATGAGATACACAAGGATTTTCTAGTAGCTCTTAATGCCTTCCTTTGTTTTCCAGTCTGGAGTGACCAGATTTTATGTCACTTTTCTTCAGAATTGTGATCATTTTTGCTTATATATCTATGATAAAAGTTATCTGACATACTATATACTTTCTGATTAAAAATATATATTTATATATATATATATATCCTCTTCAAACTCAGGGATTTTATATATATATCTCCTCTTCAAACTCAGGGATCATTAAAACAAGGATAGCTAGAAGCTGCCCATATTGATTGGCAGGCAGACTTGAGAGCATCACTGAGGTAGAACATCTTAGTGTTGTGTATACTATTGTTAAAACCATAGAAAGTCCAGTAAGAGCAGAATAGAAGGGAAAGTCCATAAATTGACTTCTGGGAAGATCAGAGGCACAGTGGGCATCCTTAAAATAGATACATACAAATATTGTAAGAGTTATCTTAATGGAGAAAATCAGAGAGCTGAGATAACTTACTAAATACTAGGTTTTCTCTCTCCTTCTGAAATGTGCTTCGGATGACATCCATTGCTGGATGGAGACAGTGTCTGTGGAAGTGCTTTCCCTCAGCATGACCTATATTCACCACCTGAAGCCATCCCTTGAGTGAAATTTTCTATTCTTTGCTCTGAACAGAACATGAATCATGGAAATAATTACTTGGACATCTCTTGGGGTTTCCTTTCTAAGAGTGACACCAAGTATTGTGTACTCTTGATGTCAGAACAGAGACAAGATAAACCTCATGCAAATCAAACCAATATTAAAAATTAATAAAGTTATTCATTTGGCCAATAAATACTTGGGAGATGTCTTCTGCAATCTTGAACCATTAGTCTGTCTACATAAGCACATTTAATGAAGATTTTATTTCCAATTTCCAGAGAGTTCATACACTGAGCAGTGAGACATATAACCACAAACAAAAAACCATGATATGACACAATGCCTGGACATAAGTCAAGGTAGTCTGAATAGGCAGGTAATCTTGGTCAAATGTCCTGATGTAATTCAGTTTATTCTATGATTACATGAGATACTGGCTTTTGTAAAATGGACATAAAATTATTAAAATATCTTTAAGTTTTAAAAAAGGTCATTGAAGTGAGTTAAAAATACCTCTATTTTAATTTCTTAGCTTTTAATGCAATTTTTGTAGAGCACTGACATATAATGAATTGTTAACATTGAAATGTACAATTTAATAAGCATGGACACATGCATACAGTCATAAAAAGACCATCACCATCTAGAGAGTGACGTATGCCTCTGTCCCCAGAGTTCCCTTGTTCCTGGATAACCTCTTTCCAATCCTTCCACACATCCTCCCTCCACAGAAAACTACCAGTCTGTGAACTCAAGTAGTCTGAACTCTTATTAAATCTGACTTCTTTCTCTCTCATACTTATTTTGACATTCATCATGTCAGTGTTTGCATCAATAAAACATTTATTTCTTTTGCTGAATGCTATTCAGCCATACATAAAGACCAGCATGTTGTCATCCATTCGTCTGCTGAAGGATATTTGTGTTCTTTTCACTTTGGAGATATTACAAATTGAGATGTTTTATACATCTATGTACAAATCTGGGAAACTTTAAGACTTCTTAATTGAGGATGTTTCTATGATACAGGATATTCTCTAACTTGGAAAACATCTATGCAACTGCAAATTGGTGCAACCAATATGGAAATCAGTATGGAGATCTTTTAATCTCCTCCTTGATATCTTCTGTGACCAATTGTTCATTCAGTAGCATATTGTTTAGTCTCTAGGTGATGGAGAAATTTTTATTTTTTATTTTGTCATTGATTTCCAATGTCATTCCATTATGATCTGATAAAATACATGGTAGTATCTCTACATTTTTGTATTTGCTAAGAGTTGCTTTGTGGCATATTATATGCTCTATTATAGAGAAGGATCCCATGTGCTGCTGAGAAGAACATGTATTTGCTTGGTGCAGGATGAAATATTCTATATATGTCAGTTAAGTCTAAGTTATTGATTGTATTCTTGAGATCTATCGTTTCTATATTCAACTTTTGTTTGGAAGATCTAACCAGTGGTGAGAGAGGTGTATTAAAATCACCCAAGATTATCATGTTGTGGTCTATTTGATTCTTGAACTTGAGAAGAGTTTGTTTGATGAAATCACTGCTCCATTGTTTGGGGCATATTTATGATTGTTATGTCTTATTGGTGTACGGTTCCCTTGAGCAGTATGTAATGGCCTTATTTATCCCTTTTGATTAACTTTGGTTTGAAGTCTACTTTATTTGAAAGG
This sequence comes from Marmota flaviventris, assembly GCF_047511675.1. Lineage (NCBI taxonomy): Eukaryota > Metazoa > Chordata > Mammalia > Rodentia > Sciuridae > Marmota > Marmota flaviventris. Next base: position 81,159,117 of record NC_092499.1, on the reverse strand, counting down.
AGGAGGGAAACCCCTACTTGCTTCCACAGTCCATGTGAGTGGTATGATTTTTCCCAGACTTTCACCTTTAGTCTATATATGTCTTTTCCTATCAGATGAGTTTCCTGGAGGCAACATATTGATGGGTCTTTTTTTCTTTTTTTAATCCAATCTGCTAGCCTATGTCTTATGATTGGTGAGTTTAAACCATTAACATTCCGGGTTATTATTGAAACATGGTTTGTATTCCCAGCCATATTTGTTTATTTTTGTTATTTAACTTGACTTTATTTTTTTTATTTTATTAGTTTTTCCTTTATGATACTACCTCCCTCTGCTGATTTTCATTATTGTTTTTTGTTTGCTCTTCATGGAATATTTTTCCAAGGATGTTTTGTAGTACCAATTTTCTAGCTATAAATTCTCTTAACTTTTGTTTATCATGGAAGGTTTTTATTTCATCATCAAATCTAAAGCTTAATTTTGCTAGATATGAGATTCTTGTTTGGCATCCATTTTCTTTCAGAGCTTGATATATGAAAGATATATCTTGTTCCAGGATCTCCTAGCTTTCAGTGTCTGTGTTGAAAAATCTGCTGTTATCCTAATTGGTTTACACCTATATGTAATCTGATTCCTTTTTCTCATGGCTTTTAATATTCTCTCCTTATTCTGTATGTTGGACATTTTTATTATAATGTGCTTGGTGTGGATCTGTTGTGATTTTGTACATTTAGTGTACTGTAGGCTTCTTGAAATTTGATTTCCAATTTATTCTTCATGTTTGGAAAGTTTTATGATGTTATTTTGTTGAATAGATTGTTTATTGCTTTGGTTTGGTACTCTATGCCTTCCTCTATCCCAATAACTCTTAAGTTTGATCTTTTTATGCTATCCCATATTTCTTGCATGTTCTGCTCATGGTGTCTTATCATTTTCACTAATATGGTCTACGTTCTTTTTCAAGATTATATATTTTGTCTTCATTGTCTGATGTTGTATATTCCAAGTGGTCTACTCTGTTGGTGATACTTTCATTTGAGCTATTAATTTGGTTTATTGTGCCTTTCATTTCAAGGATTTTTTTATCTCCCTATGAAGGTGATCTTTTGCTTCCTATATTTTTTATGCAGCTCCTTGTCAAAATGTTCTTTTGCTGCCTGTATCTGCTTTATTATATCTTCCTTGAGTTCACAGAACATTTTAATCATGTACTTCTTTAACTCCTTCTCTGTCATTTCTTCTGCTTTAACGTGTATTTCTATTCTCTCAGTAATAATTTTGGCTTTTATGGAAGAGACTGTCCTTTCGGTATTGTGTGTTATAAGTATCTTCCTTGAAAATAAATTTACCAAAAGTAACTAAATTATTTTTTGCTCACTATTTCATCCCATTGAGTTATGTGTCTCTTTTTATGCCACTACCATAGTTTTTTGATTCTTACTCATTTTTAGTAAATTTTGAAGTCAAGAAGTGGGATGTTGCCAGCTTTGGTCAGTTTGCTCAAGATTGCTTTGGTTCTTCAGGGTCTTTTTGGTTACACAGAAATTTTAATGTTTTTTTTTTTTCCTCTAATTCTGTAAAAGAAAAAAGTCATTGGATTTTAATCAAGATTGTGTTGAATTGATACGTATCTTTGAAGAATATGGATGTTTTAACAATCCATGAATTCTGGGTATATTTCTATTTATTTGTATCCACTTGTTGTCAACAAAAATCTTTCAGCTTTCCAGTTAAACTTACATCTACAAATTTTACATGTTGTAGTCATTATAATTGTTTCATGATTTTCTTTACATTTGTATATGTGAAAACACTACTAAGTTTTATATATTAATTTTTTATTCTGCAGCACTCTTAAATTCAGCTATAATATTGAACATTTTCTAGCTGGTGTGGTAACACATGCCTGTAATCCAAGCAGCTTGGGATGTTGAGGCAAGAGGACTGTGAGTTAAAAACCAGCCTTAGGAACAGTGAAGTACTAAGCAACTCAGTGAGACTCTATCTCTAAATAATATACAAAAAGGGGTGGGGGTTGTGCTGGGGATGTGGCTCAGTGGTCAAGTGCCTCTGAGTTTAATCCCCAGTAACCAGCCCACCTCAAAAAAAAATCTAACATTTTCTAGTGATGTCTGTAGTGTTTTTTTAAAAAATATATGATTTTATGGCATCTGGAAATGAAATAATTTGACTTCTTTCTTCCAAACATGGGCACCTTTTATTTCTTTCTCTTACCAGCTGAATGAAACTTTCAGTACTGTATTTGAATGGTAGTGGTAGACTGGGCATTCTTTTCTTGTTCTTGATAAGTAAAAAGTTTTAAGCTTTTTCACCAATCAATGAACTTGTTATATATGGCCTGATTTGTTAAAATTTTGTCCAAGAAAGCATTTTGAATTTTGTTAACTGTTTTTTTTTTTTTCTGCATGTATTGACATGATTGTATATTAATTATCACTCCCATTCTGTCACTATGTTGTATCCCATTTATAGATTTGCATAGGTTGAACTATCTTTTTTTCTTGGAACAACTTGCTTTATTATAGTGAGTGGTAGATTTAATGTGCTGGTGAATTCACTTCATTAGTATTTTCATGGATATATATCTGTACTGATGTTCATCAGGAATAATAACCAGTAAGTTCTTCTCTTTTAGTGTCGTAGTCTGGCTTGGCTAGAAGGATAATGGTGCCCTCTGAAAATGAGTTTGAAGCACTCCTTCTTGATAATTCTTTTTAGAAAAAAAGTTGGAGAAATGTTGATTTTTTTTTTTCTATTAAAAGAATTCAGCAGTGTGGGGCTGGGATTGTGGCTCAGCAGTAGAGCGCTCGCCTAGCATGGGCGGGACCCAGGTTCAATCCTCAACGCCACATAAAAGCCTTCAATCCCTTTGATAGTAATATTTCAATTGTGTTGTGTCCATCTACACCTAAAAAAAATAAATAAATATTTTTTAAAAAGAATTCAGCAGTGTGGCCATCAGCTCCAGATTTTCTCTGGCAGAACATGTTCTACTACTGATTCAATCTCCTTAATTACTACTTGTCTGGTCAGATTTTTTGTTTCCTGATGGTGATTTCTAGGAATTTTCCATTTCTCATAGATAATACACTTTGTTGGATAACACTTCTTTATAGCCTTTTATTATCCTTTATATTTCTGTGCTATAATTTGAAATGTCTCCTCTTTCTACTTTTTATTTTTTAGACTTTTCCCACATTTTCTTAGGGTAACTCAAGGTTTCTCAGTTTTATTTTCCTTTTCAAAACTCTGAGTTTGCTGATCGTTTCCATTGTTTATCTAGTCTGTAGATTACTCTTTGGTTTTTTTATTCCTTCTATAGTGTTTGAGCTTATTTTGTTGTTGTTTTCTTATTCCTTTTAGGTATCACAGTAGAGTATCTGAGATCTTTCTTCTTTTTTTGATGTTGTTCTTTATTGTTGTAAGCTTACTTCTTAAACTATATTTTCTGTATAACTTTAGTTACAATATGTTGTATATCCATTTTCTTATTTTTTAAGTATTTTCAAAATTTCCTTTTTTGTTGCTTCCTTGACTCATTAGTTTTTTATGTTCACAATAGTTATTTTCTAAGCAATTTTTAAGTTATATAAAATTTCTGTACTTATTTATTTCTAGTTTCATGCCATGGTGGTTAGAATAAATATCCAATATGATTTTTATCTTAAATTCAGTAGAACTTATCTTGTGGCCTCACACATGATCTATAATGATCTATCATATCTATCCTTGTATGCTTGAGAAGAACATGTATTCTGCGAATGGAATGTTGTGTATATTTATGTTATACCAGTTTGTAGTTTAGGTCTGATTTTCAGTATTGGTTTTTTGTTTGTATGCTATATCTGAATTGAAACATTACTATCAAAGGGATTGAAGGCTTTTATTGTCATTATCTTACATTTTATCCATAGATGGAATAATTATATATTTTAAGTTGATAAATACTTTACCTTGATTTACATTTAACATTATAATTTCACTCTATCCCTTCCCATATTTTAAGTTTTTGATGTCATAGTTTAAATCTTTTTAAATGTTATTAATCCCTTAAAAATGATTTCAACCACTCTCAAAAATTTCTATTGGGCAATTATTGTTTTTCTGATTTTTTTGTTAAATTATTTATAGATATACTGAAGTTCTGTGAGCTCTCTTAAAGCAATTTAAACTGTGTGCCTGGTAGATTATTGTTATCCATTTCCTTATATTCCGATACTGGGAAATCACTAAGTTCTTTTGTAGAAGTGTGTCTTCTAGGTTTTTCATGAATTGCTGTCTTAAGTACACTCCTTGTATTTACCTCTCCAAGACTTCACATGCTGGTTTCAGTGGGAAAGGCACTTCCCTATGTAGGGGTGCTATGGCACTGTCAGATAGGCTGAAACTATTGTGATTACCATGAGTGCACAGCAGTATTGACTCTACTTCCCTCTATAAGTCAAGTTGGTGTTGAGGAAGATTACAGGAAGCTTCAGTGTCTGACAGCATGGAACTCTGCAGTGGTGGTGATCTAGGTCTTTATGGAGATGGCTGTTAACATCTTTCCAGACTCCTTGTATCTTATTAAGGATGTTATGACAGAGATAAGTGCTTCTGGCCCAGCATTTGGCTTCCTGGACCACTTGAGGTGATGGTGGTATGACTGATAGATGGTGTTCTTGGGAAGCCTTGGAACGGAGGCCAGAAGCACAAGCAGTGTGGGCTACTATAGATCTGCATTCTCAGGAGTGATAATAGTGATACCTAGAACCAGGCCATTGCCCATTGGTAATGAATATGTGAGGGATAGAGGCTTTTGAAGCAACTAAGGAGCCAGAGAGAAGATCTATAATGGCTCTGGATTCATGTCAGGGACTTTCTCAGTATGGTCACTAAGCTGATGTCTTGGTCACAGGGACAGACACAAAAAATATTGCTTCTAAAATCCAGGGTTTGTCTTTCTGCAAAGTATAATCTGATATTTGGAGTCAGAGCAAAATTTTATGGAATAGAAATACTGAGATCAGGAAGATGGTAGTAAAATGGCATTATATTAATAGCCTTAAAGACAATTATACAAACTCTCATGTTAGTGGCTACAGAAAAAAATGAGTGACTTTGATGGGGAAGGCCAATGGTCAATTCAGCTTCTAGTTTCTTAGAAGGCACCACATATAATTTGTGACTCAGACAGTATCATTGAGAACAAGAAATCCAACATTAGGATCATACTGAGTACTGAATCACTCAAACTATACAGAAAATTATGGTAGATTTCTGAACATTGAGTTTATTTTCATTTCATACAAAGTTTTATGAGTACTTCATTAAAATGTATACTATGAAATTAAAATATGTATCTGTGAAACTGCTCTGAAGGACAAGGATTGTTGACAATTATAAGAACTCTCCTATCATTATTTTAAAACCACTAAAAATTATCAATTAAATTTACATTCAAAACATTATCAGATATCTATCTTCTACAATCCTGCTGTTTTGTGTCTCTCTATATGACTTGGATAAGTCTATTTCAAAAGAAAATTTTAGAGATCTGAGCAATACCCCATTTCTCTGTAATTATGCATTTAACCTAAGTATCTTCTTTAGAATGTACAAAAGCTCTCCAGAGTTTCCTCATGGATGTCTTCATTTCTTTATTTCGTAGAGTGTAGATAAGTGGATTCAAGATAGGGGTGATGATGGTATAAAATACAGCAAGAAACTTATCCACAGAGTGGTTGTTGAAAGGCCAGACATAGATGAAGATGCATGGACCAAAGAAGATCATCACCACTGTGATGTGAGCTGTCAGAGTGGAACAGGCTTTGGATTGCCCAGTAGAAGCATGCCTCCTGATGGTTATGAGGATCACACTGTAGGAGACAAGCAAAATGAGGAAACAACTCATGGAGAGCATGCCACTGTTAGCAACAATGACTATCTGAACAAAATATGTGTCTGTACATGCAAGTTTGCTAACCAGAGGGAGATCACAGAAAATGCTATCCACCACATTGGGACCACAGAAGGGCAAGTTCACAACAAATGGTACCTGAAGTCCTGCATGAAGGAGACCTATTAACCATGAGATAGTTGCAAGCAAGGTACACACCTTCTTGTTCATGATGGTCATGTAGTGTAAGGGCTTACAAATGGCCACATATCTGTCAAAGGCCATGGAAACCAATAGTACCATTTCATTTCCACCCAGTAAATGAAGAAGAAATATCTGAGTGAAGCAACCAAGAAAAGAAATAGTCTTCTTGTTTTTTACCAAGTTCACGATCATTTTAGGCGTGGCAAAGGAAGCAAGGGTCATATCTACAAAAGATAGATTCCCAAGGAGGAAGTACATGGGAGTGTTCAGGTTTGGGGTGAAAAAAACAGTAACTATAATGAGAAGGTTACCTAAAACTGTTAACAAATAGATAATTGAGAAGAGTGGAAAGAGAAGAAACTCTATATCCTTGAAGCTTGTCAGTCCCACCAAAATGAATTCTGATACTTGAGTCTGATTTAATACTTCCATGGACTTGATCATATGGCTTGCTCACAGACGATCTGTATAGAGAAAAAAGATTACTTACACCATAGAGTTTGCTAAGTTCTGGGAAGAATGTGGAGAGAAATGTGAATACCTGTCCATTGTTGGTGGAATATAAATTAGTACAGCCAGTATGATAAACAATATGGAGATTCTTCAAGAAACTAAAAACGGAGGGACCATATGATACAACTATTCTACTACTGGGTATATGTCCAAAGAAAATGAAGCCAGTATGTCAAATACACATCTGTACTCTCATGTTTATTACAGCACTATCCACAATAGCTAAGAAATGGAAAAACCTGCACATCCATATCAAAAAATTACAAGAAAGGATTTTAATGTGTTCATTATAAAGAAATGATAAATGTTTATGATTCAAAACATGTCATGTACCCCTAAGTTTGTACATTTTATCTTATTAGCTAAAAATAAATTTAATTGAAATTAAAAGGAAAATGTGAAGAGATCCTACTGTACCTCTGAAATCAAATATTTTATTTGCAAACACGTTAACTTACAACTAGGTATAATGTTTTGGAAATGAAAGATTGATGGCTGAGATACTACTTAAAGATATTTGTGATCTGAATGAGCTTTGAAAATAGCTCTCTCTGGTATCAAGTGGTGTGATCCTTTAGACTTGATTATCCACTCATATTCTGTCCTTCAGCAAATAAGTTAATTGATTGAAAACTGGGGAAACTAAATCAATGTGAAATAAAGAAACTGAGACAGTGAGTGGGACACTCAGTATTGGGGATGCAAGGATAGGAAAGATGACAGAATAAAAAGAGCAGAAACACAATTAAGAATGATTTTAGGGTGATGAAGATTTAAATAGATTAGCATATTTGTGTAAAATAGATAAAACATGAGATTATACTTAAAATTTAAAAAAAAGGTCTTTGAAGCAAATCATTATGGAAAAAAATGGATATGCAAAAAATAAAAGAAAACAACACAAACATAATGCAGCTCAAACTCAATCTCATAACTTCTAAAAAAATTAACTTTAAAGTGGCTAATAAACCTAAATGTCACATTGAAAGCTAAAATCTCTAAAAAATCAAAAACAGAGAGTGTGAGAGAGAACAGGCAAAACTTTGGGTGAGGCAAATACTTTTAGACACAACTTCAAAAGTATGATTGATGAGATACAAAATTGCAATGTCCTACAGAGTAGGACAAATTTATAAAAGTGAATGTGTCACTTGTGGAATAGCCACTGAATTAACAGTCACTCATAGAACACATACAGAGCTATATGCTAGATCCAAACTGCATCCACCGCAAATTTTCAGCTGTAGGATTTAGCCCTTACCTCTACAGTGCTTCCTTGCACTTATGAACAAATACAGTATGCCAAATGGGCTTAAGGATTTAGATACAGGGATGTAACTTCTTTGTAAATAGAAAAAAAAATATCTATCTTCTCTGAAAAATACTCTTTTGAGATGTTCCTGATTCCATTCTTCACATGATCTGTAACTGACCTCAGTGAAATCTCTATTTAAGGGCTATTTATGGAGCAACAAAAAGAATAAAGGAATTGCAGGAATTCCATGATTGGCTTGTCACTGAATGCTGAGTTGTCTGAAGGACTTCGTGTTAGATGATGAGGGGGAAACATGCTTAAGTTTTCTCTACCACCAAAATGTACCCACTGGTACTATGTATATTAGACACTCTTCTAAATACTGTGCCACATCATAAAACTAACATAAAGAATATGACTTAGAGGTGAAAAACTTCAATTAATATAGTGTATAAAAAGTCCTTAGCACAAAATTCATCACACAGCTGGCACCCAGTAAATGTTAACTGTTGACACTATTCTTACTGCTCACTTAGTTCATTAGGGTAAAGCACAGGGATTTAAACTCCGGACTTAATGACAGCAAATTTAAATGTCCATAAGCCTGGAGTTAAGGCTTATCTCTAGAATAGTTTGTATACCATTACAGGCATTTAAACACTATAAGTTTTGATAATACAATTATTAAAATTAGTAGGCAATTACCTAGTAAAAAGGAAACACTGAATAATGGAATAAATAGCATCAATATTGCATTCATACACTGAGTCATTTTCCATGCTGTGTTGCTATTTGAATTGAACTCTGCTGTTCTGAAGCAAATTCTTGCATGATGTAGTTAACACATGATCTCTCTTTGGCATGGGGTTGATGCTCTGCCATGTTTCTTTTCTCTTTGTTCACAATAAGTTAAATTGAACTCTATAATACACTGTGACAAAGTGTATCATCAACTAAATCAACAAACAATCAACACTGGTTTGAATCTCATTATTCATCCTATTAACTTTAGGCAACAAGAAAACACTGGTCATGCCCAGAACACTTTGTACATAATAAAAAATCTTAATTTTTCCATTATTTCACAAGATTCAATTTTAAGCCATGAATTTGGAAATTTTGGTACATGAATATTGTATTAGCTATAACTTGAAATTCAGAGAAAAACTTAACAAGAGTCAGGATGTTGCCTCTCATCTTTCACATAGTTCTCCTGTCTGATAACAAACGCATTTACCCCTGCTTGCTACACCACAGCAGAAGGAGTGTGTAAACCTTCTCTGGGGAAAATATTTATTTTGCGTTCAAGACTTGAGCTGGTGATCTGGTCCTCTCTAAATTTAAATTGTCAGCAGCACATTTACTTCAGTTTCTGATTTGAATGCTAAGATATCACCTGAATAGTGTGTCTTACTGGTTTTTGACCACAACACTGTTGCAGAACTCTGTACACAATGCTTTCTGCTGGTCAGACACCCCTGTGTAGCCAAGTGGGTCTAAGTCCTCTGTCAACCTGGGATGGGACAGAAACTAAAGATTTCCAGAGCACACAGTCATGGAATGCACACTTTGCCTGGTTAAGGAGGAGTCTCCTTTCCTGATCAAATGTTTCCTGGTTGCCTTTGTGAAGTTGGACTCCCACTGTGCTATCTGATTCTGACCAATTCAGGAGACCTTGGGTCTCCCTAACCTCCAAGGGAATGTGTTGTATAGTAGATGGAGTCAGGAACTAATACTTTATCTCTGAAACTTATGTCAGATTTTAGATTCCACCACCCCTCTTCTCACCAGGACGCCCCACTGAAACTCCCCCCTACAAACATTGCTTCTCTTTATCTGACTCTTTACCTGTTCTCCTCACTTCTCTGAGTGAATGACAAGGCTCAAACTTTTCTTGACTTTCACCTACTCAGTCCTTCCAGGTCTCCATTTTCATCATTTTCTCTCCAGGCTGACTTACTTTGAAGAGAAAGTGGGTGTGGAATCCTTGCTCTTCCCACTGTGGAGAGGAACTGGGAATGCCACGGAGCAGCTCACACAACAGAAGGGAGCCAAGGCTCAGAGAGGGGAGGGAATTATTGGTGGAGTCGTGGAAGTAAAGCTGAATTCTTGATCTTCTAACTTCTGTGCTTCCTGCAGGCTTTAAGAGGTGTGTAGGACAGGTCTGCACTTCTTGTTTAGCACATCTTTGTGTTTCCTAAGCTCTTCATTCTTCCCAACTTCTTGGCAAAAGTTCTTTAATTGGAGCAGTTTCTCTCCTGAACTGGATGGAGCCTAATCAACAAGGATAATAACAAAATAAAATTCCAAGTAGAACTTCTGCCTAGGAATAGCGATGCTCAGAATCTCTGAAATTAGCAAGAGTCCTTGAGAGTTGGCTATTTAAAAAACTCATTTAATAGCAGCCCAGCTCTCTCCATAAAGCATTTAGAAAGAAAGATTTCAGGAAATGCGAGTCCCTCCTAAGAAGAAACACATATGTGCCAATCAATGAGCTATCCTTTGCTTTTCTAACTCATGCTACTCATTCTCAAATTCTAAATTGAGACATTCTCAGTGGCACATTTCCTAACACACTGAGTCAGAATTGATAATTCTCTCTTCTATGTTCCCAAAACACTACCCTTACAATCTGTATGCAGTTGTTTTTATGTATTTCTTTCTCCCTTCGATTTTTGTAAATTGTTTGATATATTATTATTGGCATATTAGCACCTAGCACAGTGTCTGACATATAACAAAGGCTCAATATTTTTTCCTCAATGATAATAAATTTATTTATACATTAATATTATTATGTGTCAACCCCTTTACTCTGAACTTCTTGTAAATCTTATCATTAGCTTTTACTGCTACTGTTTTAATCCCCAGTAACTAACACACACACACACACACACACACTCACACACACACACACACACATACACATAGACACACAAAAATCTGTTTTTAATTCTTCTTTTGGAAAACTTTTCAGAATTTCTGCAGTGTTTTCTGAAACCTGAGATTCTGCCTTTTACATATCAGGTCACAACACTTTTATTGAACAATTGCTATTGTGTATGATCTCTAATAGGCAAATGCATAGACTTTAATGTTAACGATGTCTTCTTACCAGTTCAGATATAAGAAACACAATTCTAGCGGGGAAATGGAGATGGTCATGAGCCTTCTGAATTCAGAGTTCCATAATAAAGTACAGCTCATTGGATTATATAAACTCTAAACTTCAGACCTCCTAGTATAGTCTGTTAGAATTAGGTAGTGGCCAGTAAGTGCCAGAAAACTCTGCAAACTCTCAATAGGTGATTCTTATGGGAATTTGGTTTGTTGAGGGAATAATGCTTCAGGGCTACAAAGTACTTGTCCAGTCTTTAGCATTAATGATAGTTTGAATATGCAGATGCAGTTGGTCATACTAGGGAGACTGAAGAAGGATTTTGGGGCTGATGACTTCTTTTTCTCTTTCTCTTATCCAAGCTATCTGTAGAATCATTATTTTTTCATTCTTTATTATTGAATAATGAGATTAAGCTAAATGTGTATGAGATGAGAACATGCTGAGGTGGGACCTTAGGACTATCCTCAGGTGTTAAAAATGTCACCTTTGCCACAAGGTGCCACAAAGGCGGTTACACTTTACTAAGGAGAGAATACACAGTAGTAGGGGTAGGGGTTATGAAAGGTAGAGAGGACATTCAGAGGGATACAAGGCAGCAGAGAATGTATCTTCTGCAGAACAGCATGTACGGGTTTGGAGTTTAATCATTACACTGCACCTATAAGCCACCATTTCTCAGTGCCTCAAGCTTTTGTTAGTTCCATTCCTTTTCTGGACAATTAATCAGATAATACTTAAAGCAAATGTTTGTTGAGTGCCACTCTATGCCAGTCACTAGGCTAACATAAGGTACACAAAGGCAGAAACAGGCCTCTATCCCTTCAGGAGATGATAGTCTAGTGAAAATAAATAGCCTGTGCACAAAGAGCTTTCTGTATAATAGGTATGGGGTCCACCTTTTATTATAATTCTCTCCTTTAGTCCTCACATGGAACTAATATGAATGTGTTTGTTCATGTGATTATCATTACTGCTATTATTATTATTAGTTGATAAAAGATTGAATTTTCATTGTTTTTATAATTATCTCAAGATGAGAAAAATTTATCAAATTTAGTAAATTTACTAAGATAATTAATTTTCCCTGGCTTATCACAAATAATAATCCATTCTGTTACAAAAGTCAATGTTTCTTAGCCTGTATTTCATACTATGTCTTCACAACAATTGAATAGATTGAATAAATTTTTTCTGCTAATACCTGCTCTAAAAATCCTTAGATGTATACAAAACTGTAAATGTGTCCAGTTTCAGGACACCTTCAACAACTTCTTCCTGTCCAGCCTGGTTGCAAGGGATTCTAGTCGTTTGCCATCACAGTTTTTACTTTATATGAAAAAAAATGAAGACTAAGTAAAGCAATAGTGGAAATAGCAGGTTACTGTAAGAAAATTGCAGGAAACAACATAATCCATTTAATTCACATGGGTAGTTTGTATAGTTTTAATAATGGGGGTAGGGAGATAAATGCATACTTTTATGCCATTATTCTTGCTTGTTATTTTAGTTATCACATTAGTCCCTCTCAGTAACCAAATAAGAGATGGAAAATGTAAGAAGATGTTGTAACTGTAAAGCTTTTAGGTACAGACAATGAAATCTAATCTGGCTACCTTTACTTGGAAGGACTAATGGACCTTTTGAAAGATGATGAAATATATGGAAATACCAGGGAATCCGATTTTTATGAGATTATAGACTTATGCACAGCTGTATGAAGAGCACTGCTCTCACTGTTGATTGCATGTTCAATCTGTCTGTGGTACCACAGGCAAAATACCACTTAAATTGCCAACCTTACAAACACAGGGACTTTACTGATACTAATTCTAACAAAGTTAGTTTCCATTCCCATACATTACATATGTCTTCCACAGGAAGATACCTGTAAATATCGAAGCCATGCATCTGCACCTTATTTGTGAGGGTTTTGAGAAATATCATATGTTTTACTGCATTTTTTATTATTCTTTTTGACAAGTCAAGTTACTCTAGTAATATTATCAAAATATAAAGATTTTCAAAAACTTTTAAGAAGTCACAGACAAGACAGGTTCTTGTATATATAATAATCATTGTTAATAATTTAAAATGTATGTGCATGGAGTTAGAATGAGGTTCAACCTTTTTTTTTTTCTTTCAAATCACCCTTAGAAGTGATGGGAAAAGGGAGGAGCAGGTTTCCAGTGCCTTTATTTTGAATCAATTACAGAGTAAAATACATCAGCCTAGGCACCAGGTACAAATTCATAGAAAATGTCAATACAACTTAATCTGCAAAAATAAGAATATTTTCTTTGTGACAAGTTTGCAGCAAATTCTAAGGATATACAAGCTCTTGAATTGAAGGCCAGTCCAGCAATGACACAGAAATACAAACCTGAATGAGCTGAGGAACAAAATAAAGCAAAGACTATCTTGCTTAAGTAGGTGGAAGGAGCAGTCAGACTCAGGAAGAACATTTTAGACCCAGTCATAGGATGGCTTACTGAGGCTGAGTACGCTGCCAGAGAGCATGGAATTGTGTTTCTTTCATTTATCTTTCATATTACTTTTATTATACCATTTAAGACGTGGCTATGGTAAAGAACAGGAAATTTTGCTGTGACTTATTTGAAGATCATATGATATAATATCTCCAGAAAGCAGTGCTGTAAGGAAAAAAAGCAAAATAATATCTACAGTAATAACTGGGCATAGTGGTGCACACCTGTAATCCCAGTGGTTTAGGAGACTGAGGCAGAAGGATAAAGAATTCAAAGCCAGCCTCAGGAACTGTGAGACACTAAGCAATTCAGTGAGACTCTGTCTCTAAATAGGGCTGGGGATGTTGCTCAGTGGTCGATACCCCTGAGTTCATCCCTGGTACCTACCCCCTCAAAAAATTCTACAGAAAGTTACCTTTTGTAGTTTTTTACAAGATAAAAGGGAAATTAGAGTGAAAGTTACATATCTGTATATCTGGGCAGAAAACAAAACACAAAATAATCAAACTTGTTTTTTTTCAAATGGAAAATGGCTATGAAATGGAAAGGATGGGGTACTGGATAGGTTTGAGAGAAGATGGAAGAAGAGTAATATTTCTGTGAGTATACATTTTTTTTCTATAACACTTGACACACATATGCATACATATGCTCATATATATTACTTATGGAATATATGGAGATTCAATACATACATATTAAACAAAGAAGGAGGGAAAGACCATAAAATGGAAATCACGAGAATCAAACAAACCTAACTAGATTTCAAATGGATACAATAACCACACTGAACTAAGATAGAGTATAATTATCCAGCAACACCACTCCTGGGCATATGTTCAAGGGATATGGAATCAGTAAGTCAAAAAGACACTTGCAGTTCATTGCAACACTAATGCAGTAGCCGAAACCAGTAATTGAAATATATTATAGCAATATAAATTTCATTAATTACCTGCAACAGCAAACTTAAAACAAATATTTGAAAGTTGAAAATAAAAGAAGAGCATTACAGAGTAAATCATAAAGCTTTTACGTAATATAAATTGTGATTCAAATAAACAGAAAGATATTCTTATGTCAATGCTCATATGTAGGAAAACCAACATAGCAAAATGTGTCAGTATTATCCCAAATATACATACTCAATAACTTTTAAAACATTTTTGTAAATCTATCATAAAGATTTATGCTATACTAACCCAACTTTAAATAGAATAGAAAATATTGTGAACATAAAGATTGTGAACATGTCAACCAGTTGTTTAACCATATATAAATTGACAGTCTTGACAGTCCACAAATTAATAAAGTAGTCATAAGACAAAAGGTACATGGAACTGAATAGAAACATAATTCTCAGTTTTATACGTGCATACACACACAAACATATGAGCCGAGATGCACACAGAGATATATGCTGTGATGCTGACCAAGGAAGACAATGGAGGAAGGGCAGATTAAATCGGAGGTGTTCCTGGGAATAGTGGTTCATTAAAGAACATAAATGAAATTTTTTTCTACTCTACATGTATCCAAAGGTGAAGTCTGGAAGCATTGAATAACAAATTAAAAAACAATACAATAATAATACAGTAAAATATTGAGGAATACATTTGAAATATATCGATGAGGAAGAACATCTATAAACAAAACTTTAAAAGTGAATAAAAAGGTAACATTTTAATAAATAAAAAGAGACAAATGGTAAAAAGTCCGTAAAATAGAATATACTAGAAAACATAACAAGTAAATCACAAATTCAAAAGAGAGATTTATAACATAGAAAATTGAAAATTTCACTTTTTCCACAAAAGCTGAGAAATTATTTTTCCCATGATTAAAATGATCTTTCCCATGACTAAAATTTTATGTGAAGGATTGCTTAGGGATCTTTGTTATCATGAAAAATCCACTTTGTGGTAAAAGAATATCTGAAACTGATGTGGCAAAACCTAAGAAATTTGGTAAAGTTACTTGTTATATCATTACCTGTTGGAATAACTTTCAGTTTACAGCTAGCAGCCACAAGCAACTTGGAGTACTTGAAAAATCTATGCTTTTGATTTATGCGTGTTGATTTTATATCCTGCCACTTTGCTGAATTCATTTATTAGCTCTAATAGTTTCTTTGTAGACCCTTTTGGGTCTGCTAGGTATAGAATCATGTCATCTGAAAATAGTGATAATTTAAGTTCTTCTTTTCCTATTTTTATGCCTTTAATTTCTTTTGTCTGTCTAATTGCTCTGGCCAGTGTTTCGAGAACTATGTTGAACAGAAGTGGTGAGAGAGGGCATCCCTGTCTTGTTCCAGATTTTAGAGGGGATGCCTTCAGTTTTTCTCCGTTCAGAATGATGCTAGCCTGAGGCTTAGCATATATAGCTTTTACATTATTGAGGTATGTTCCTGTTATCCCTAGTTTTTCTAGAGTTTTGAACATAAAGGGATGCTGTACTTTGTCAAATGCTTTTTCTGCATCTATCAAGATGATCATATGGTTCTTATCTTTAACTCTATTGATGTGGTGAATAACATTTATTGCTTTCAGTATATTGAACCAGCCTTGCATCCCAGGGATGAATCCTACTTGATCATGGTGCACAATTTTTTTGATATGTTTTTGTATCCGATTCGCCAGAATTTTATTGAGGATTTTTGCATCTAGATTCATTAGAGATATTGGTCTGTAGTTTTCTTTCTTTGAAGTATCTTTGTCTGGTTTAGGAATAAGGGTGATGTTGGCCTCGTAGAATGAATTTGGAAGTTCTCCCTCTTTTTCTATTTCCTGGAATAGCTTGTAAAGTATTGGTATTAGTTCTTCTTTAAAGGTTTTGTAAAACTCTGCTGTATACCCATCCGGTCCTGGGCTTTTCTTAGTTGGTAGTCTTTTGATGGCTTCTTCTGTTTGCATTCCTGTATAATAGCGACAAATTCTCTGAAATGGAAATGAGGACAACCACTCCACTCACAATATCCTCAGAAAATAAAATAAAATACTTGGGAATCAACCTAACAAAAGAGGTGAAAGACTTATACAATGAAAACTACAGAACCCTAAAGAGAGAAATAGAAGAAGATCTTAGAAGATGGAAAAATATACCCTGTTCATGGATAGGCAGAACTAACATCATCAAAATGGCGATATTACCAAAAGTTCTCTATAGGTTTAATGCAATGCCAATCAAAATCCCAAGGGCATTTCTTGTAGAAATAGAGAAAGCAATCATGAAATTCATATGGAAAAATAAAAGACCCAGAATAGCAAAAACAACTCTAAGCAGGAAGTGTGAATCAGGCAGTATAGCGATACCAGACTTCAAACTATACTACAGAGCAATAGTAACAAAAACAGCATGGTACTGGTACCAAAACAGGCGGGTGGACCAATGGTACAGAATAGAGGACACAGAAACCAATCCACAAAACTACAACTATCTTATATTTGATAAAGGGGCTAAAAGCGTGCAATGGAGGAAGGATAGCATCTTCAACAAATGGTGCTGGGAAAACTGGAAATCCATATGCAACAAAATGAAACTGAATCCCTTTCTCTCGCCATGCACAAAAGTTAACTCAAAATGGATCAAGGAGCTTGATATCAAATCAGAGACATGCCGTCTGATAGAAGAAAAAGTTGGCTATGATCTACATACTGTGGGGTCGGGCTCCAAATTCCTCAATAGGACACCCATAGCACAAGAGTTAATAACGAGAATCAACAAATGGGACTTACTCAAACTAAAAAGTTTTTTCTCAGCAAAAGAAACAATAAGAGAGGTAAATAGGGAGCCTACACCCTGGGAACAAATTTTTACTCCTCACACTTCAGATAGAGCCCTAATATCCAGAGTATACAAAGAACTCAAAAAATTAAACAATAAGAAAACAAATAACCCAATCAACAAATGGGCCAAGGACCTGAACAGACACTTCTCAGAGGAGGACATACAATCAATCAACAAGTACATGAAAAAATGCTCACTATCTCTAGCAGTCAGAGAAATGCAAATCAAAACCACCCTAAGATACCATCTCACTCCAGTAAGATTGGCAGCCATTATGAAGTCAAACAACAACATGTGCTGGCAAGGATGTGGGGAAAAGGGTACACTTGTACATTGCTGGTGGGACTGCAAATTGGTGTGGCCAATTTGGAAAGCAGTATGGAGATTTCTTGGAAAGCTGGGAATGGAACCACCATTTGACCCAGCTATTCCCCTTCTCGGTCTATTCCCTAAAGACCTAAAAAGAGCATGCTACAGGGACACTGCTACATCGATGTTCATAGCAGCACAATTCACAATAGCAAGACTGTGGAACCAACCTAGATGCCCTTCAATAGATGAATGGATAAAAAAAATGTGGCATTTATACACAATGGAGTATTACTCTGCATTAAAAAATGACAAAATCATAGAATTTGCAGGGAAATGGATGGCATTAGAGCAGATTATGCTAAGTGAAGCCGGCCAATCCCTAAAAAACAAATGCCAAATGTCTTCTTTGATATAAGGAGAGTAACTAAGAACAGAGTAGGGACAAAGAGCATGAGAAGAAGATTAACATTTAACAGGGATGAGAGGTGGGAGGGAAAGGGAGAGAGAAGGGAAATTGCATGTATAACCTCAGGGTTATACAAAATTACATACAAGAGGAAGTGAGGGGAAAGGGAAAAAAACAACAAGGGGGAGAAATGAATTACAGTAGATGGGGTAGAGAGAGAAGAGGGGAGGGGAGGGGAGGGGAGGGGGGATAGTAGAGGATAGGAAAGGCAGCAGAATACAACAGACACTAGTATGGCAATATGTAAATCAGTGGATGTGTAACCGATGTGATTCTGCAATCTGTATACAGGGTAAAAATGGGAGTTCATAACCCACTTGAATCAAAATATGAAATATGATATATCAAGAACTATGTAATGTTTTGAACAACCAACAATAAAAATTATTTAAAAAAAAAAAAAAAGAAAAATCTATGCTTGTTCAAGCCTGACAGGAACATCTGCAGAATGGGGTTCTTTGCTCTAGTGAACCATTAGTGAAACCACATTTTTAGCACTTGTGGTTAGCGATGCCAAACTACCAGGCCAGGAAACTGATAGTCAGGAGTGTCAGGGCATGAAACCCCTGACTCAGAAGGCCTCCTCCCCTAGGGACAAAGACCCTTCCAGACTGCTTTCCACCATGATAACAATATTTAGAGCTTCCTCATAGTGAGGTTACATTAGGCATAAGATGATTGGCTTATGGATATTATCTTGCTTATGTATGATTGCCGGGCATGCCTCACCAGAACCCTATAATAGTTGTATGCATTTCAAAAATAAACGGGCTGGGGGACATCGACTGCCGTTGTCACCAGCCAGCCTCTCACCAGCCCCTGGTGTCTGTGTGTGGACTCCATGTCTCTACCCCTGCGACTGAGGTAGCCGAGGGACTAATTGACCCCACCAGTGACCAGAATGACCACAAGTACCTTCATCTGACTCTACAATTGAAATATTTCACAGGAATGAATACAAAGATGCCTAAGAAACACAAGGACCCTATGCTTCTTACTACATTTATTAAAGTAACAATTCATTGTAAAATATTCTGCAAACATATGCCTAGGAATACAGGTCTTTAAGTGACCTTTAACTCTCTTAGCTATAGCATATTGCTTTAGAGGCAGTGTAGGAGAATTATGGGACTCAAGGCTGCAGGTGTTACTAGGAGTTTGGTAGACAGACCATTTGACTTTGATATGAAAAATGACATAAAAGGTTTGTTTATTCTAATTCCCACAGACTGGAGATCAAAATTTACAAGTTAGTATACTCTAAGGCTTTTTTGATGCAACTTAACGAGATGATGTATGGTGTGAATGCCTGAATAAATAGAGGCTACTTCATATGTTCTTTGTCCCTGGGAATTAAAGACATAAGAGCACTGCTATTTGTTTATGAAAAGATATGAAGCAAATATGAAAAAAACATGAATGAAAGTATAAGACAAAGTGTGTTATGTATAACTAGTCACATGCAATTTCAATTTTCTTGAGAAAAAAATGTCTTTTTCATTTTAAGGGATAGAAAGTTCTATATGCATATATCCACTTATAAAAACTAGCCTCTCTTCCTTTTAAGAAAAAAATCTATGTACATAAGATCTAAAATATGTTAAGTGTATGTGATGTGTATATGTGCATGTGAGTTCGGAAAAATTCCCACATTTTAATTATATTCAGTCATCAAGAAAACTTAGCTGAAAGATTCCTACATAAAAGTAGATAAATCAATTTTATTTTTCTTTATTTAAAGGGAATGAGTATGGGATACTTTGGGGTTTCTAAAGTTAATGAACTTGTTTTTCTATTTAACACTTTATGATATTTTAAAAATAATCTATTAGTCCAAATACATATTAAATTTCTAAGAAAATAATTAGTTCCAATAAAACCAAATGTCAAAGGAATATAGTGATAGAAAATTATAGTTAATAACTTCAATTTACAATATAATTATTTTAGAAAATATACAAATAAAAAAATAATACCAACCTCTGCTGAAATGAAATTTATATGGGTTATCCATTAACACACTTTTCTTCACAACTTATTCGAGAAAGTCTGTACAGGGCTGAGGCACAAGGTTCTCAGTCTGCTCGTGGCTGATTTTATCTGATTCTTCAGTAACAGGGTTTATTAAGGGTGAGGTACATTGGTGTGGAATGAAGATGAGAGTCACAGGTCACAGTGATCACAATGAGAAGATTTCCTGCCATGATTGCTGCATAGGCCAGCAAAAATATAAAAGAGAAGAAAATTTCAAGTTCCCAAGTGCTGGTGAATCCTAACAAAACAAACTCACATATTACAGAGCTGTTCTTTGTATCCATGCACTAATGAAACTACTATGGAAAAATGCTAATGTAACCTGTGATGTTTTGAAGGTGTAGACATAAAGGAAGTGAAAACTTGATTCCTGTAGGAAGAGAGAAGATGTATATTTATGAAACATAATTTCAATTGATTAGTATATGGCACAATGACATTATTGAATTTTTATTCTAGAAAGTTCCAAAAGATGAGAAATTTATTAGAAAATTCTATACATCTAGTTTTCAGGCCTAAATTGTGTCTTCATATGCATTTGTTGTTACTATTATGAGTTCATGACCCATAAGTCCAGTTGAGTCTATGAATAAAATCTTAATTACTATTGGTCAAATAAGTTCCAGTGGATAAAACAGTCACTTAACATTTGGTGACTAGTATTTTTTTCTTTTTTCCCCTTCTTAGTTAAGTACATGTAAGTTGAAATTCTCTCTCTCTCTCTCTCTCTCTCTCTCTCTCTCTCTCTCTCTTATATGTGTGTATAAAAATATATTTTATTAATATATATGTATGCATGTATAGATATATACATAAATTTAACTTACTTTCTCCTCTCAGCTATAAAGCTATAGTATATTCTCTTTCATCATAAAAATAGAACATTAATTTCACTTCTTTTTAAATCTTTAAACTTTATATAATTTAATATTTATTCTTACTTTCTACTCCCAATCATGTTTTTAAAAAGCACCCTCCAGTGAAGTTTCTAAACAATAGGATAAATATTTTTCAGGGTTCTAGTTTATTTTTTTCTTTTGGAGAAATATTCTAATTCATACTTTGGTTCTGAACAGAAGTTCTGGTCTCTTCTGTCCTCTTGCTTATTTTTTTGAATCTTTGCCTGACTCCAGCCTAGAGCTCTTCCTTTTGCAATCTCTGATACTGCACACAGCCTCTGGGAAGCTTCAAAGCTTTTGCAAATAGTGTTTGTTTCCTTGGCTCCTAAGTGATTACCTTCTCTCTTTGGCACCCAGTGTTTTCCTCTGATGTTTCAAACCTGTGCAGACTGACTCTGGTTTAGCACCCTGGCTCACTCATTCTTATTCTGGCATTCAATTTTCCCACATTGAACAGACACTGTGGGTTTACATCTATCTTAGTTTTTATCTGACATTTTAATTTTGATTTGGAAATTTTGATCTCAGCTTTCTTTTTATTTTCTTTCTTTATTTTTTCTTTAGAACTCTTATGACTACTACAACCATAGCGACACAAACAGACAAAAATACAAATACATATGTTACACATCTTGGTTCTGGTACTCCAGAACAGAAGGTAGAAATCTGCTCTGATTTTTAATCTTGGGGATTAGTAATTCATAAAATAATCTGATAATATTCCTTAGCCCACAATTAGAATAAAGAAAGGGACATTTAAGACTTAAATTGTAGTCCTGGCCTCCATATTTACTAGGAAAAACTATTCCTAAATTTTTGAATATTTATTTATTTATTTTCCTGTAAAAATAAAATAATAACCTCAGTTTCATTTAATTTTTGGTACTAGGGATTGAACTCGGAGGTATTTTACCTGAATTACATCCTCAGCCCTATATATTTTATTTATTTATTTATTTTCTTTTCAGAAAGGATCTCACTAAGTTGCTCATGTTGACCTGGAACTTTGAACTTCTTGCCTTAGCCTCCCAAGGAGTGGCAGCGTATGCCTTTGCACCTAGCCAAAAACTTCAATTTTTGAGTATTATATACTATATAAGAACAGTGACCTGAAAAGAAATGAAAAATAAATGAATAATAATGGATCAAGCAATGTTGACTTTCTCTATAGAAAAATAAAATGGAATGAGATGGATTGAGTGTGACTGGGGAGCCAGTCTCTCTTACTGTCTTTCCTGGGGCTATAAGATGGTCAATAACTACTCTCCTTTCAACTGTGTTTGGTGCATAGGGTAAAAATCCATGCTTTTAGTTTGTGTTCAGTAATAAAAACATTTCCACAAAGCACTTAGAGAGCACACATAGTGTAGAAATGTATTACTGAGTTTTGATGGGAATAGAGTGCACATGAATTTGTTTCCTATTTAAGAAAGTGGCAAAGCACATATGGATGTGAAAAGGCATGAATTCCATTTGTCTCCTTTCAGTTTGATGTTGGCCTTGGCTGGCCTTTACAATATTGAACTAAGTTCCTTCTATCTGTATTTTTTCTCATGTTTCAACATGAATATGTACTGTACTTTGTCAAATGCCTTTTCTGCATCTTTTGGTACAAGCAGGTGATTCCTTTTCTCAAGTCTATGTGTTGAAGTCTTTCTGTTGAACCAAACTTGCATCCCTGAAATGAAACCCACTTGACCATAGAGAACTATTTTTTTTAATATGTTTTGGTATGCAGTTTGTCAATACTTTATTAAGAAATTTTCATCTGTGTTCATCAAGGATATTGGCCTGAAGTTCTCTTTCCTTTATGTGTCTGTCTAGTTTTGGTATCAGGGTGATACCGGATGCATAGGATGAATTTGGCTGTGTTCCTTCCTTTCGTATTTCATGGAAGAATTTGAGGAAGAGTGGTATTAGTTTTTTAAAGTTCTGGTGGAACTCAGCTGAGAATTTGTCCTGGGCATTCTTTGTTGGAAGGCTTTTGATGGCTGCTTCAATTTCATTACTTGCAAATGATCTCTTTAAGATTTCTATATCCTTATGGTTCAATTTAGGTAGGTCAGATGTCTCTAGGAATTTGTCAGTATCTTCAAGATTTTTGAGATTTTTTTAAAAAAATATTAGGTCTAATTAGTTATACATGACAGTAGAGTGTAGTTTTACAAATTGTATATAAATAGAACACAATTTCTCATTCCTCTGGCTGTACATGGTGCAGTCACTCCAATAGTATAATCATACATGTATATAGGGTAATAATGTCTGTCTCATTCTACTGTCCTTCCCATCCACACATCCCTACCCCTCCCCTCACTAAGTTCCTTCATTCTTCCATATATTCTTCCCACTCTCTCCCCACTATGGATTAGCAACCCCTTAATCAGAGAAAACATTCAGCTTTTGGTTTGGGGGGATTAGCTTATCTCACTTAGTACGACATTCTGTAATTCCATCCATTTACCTGTAAATGCCATAATTCCATTCTTATTTAAGGCTGAATAATATTTCAGTATGTATATGTACCACATTTTCTTTATCCATTCATCTGTTGAAGGGCATCTAAGTTGGTTCCATAGTTTAGCTATTAGGAATTGAGTGGCTATAACCAGAGCTGTGGCTGTGTCACTGTAGTAGGCTGATTTTAAGTCCTTTGTGTATAAACTGAAGAGTGGGATACTGGATCAAACGGTGGTTCCATTCCAAGTTTTCTGAGGAATCTCCATAGTGCTTTCCAGAGCAGTTGCACCAATTTTCATTCCTACAAGCAATGTATGAGTGTACCTTTCCCACACATCCTTGCCAAGACTTATTATAGCTTGTATTCTTGATAATTGCCATTCTGACTGGAGTGAGATGAAATCTTAGAGTGGTTTTGATTTGCATTTCTCTAATTGTTAGAGATAATGAACATTTTTTTTCATGTTTGTTGATCAATTGTATTTCTTCTGTGAAGTGTTTGTTCAGTTCTATTGCCCATTTATTGATTGAGTTATTTGTGGGGTTTTTTTGTGTTAAGTTATTTTTTTAGTTATTTTATAGCTTGAAGATTAGTGCTCTGTCTCAGGTGTGTGTGGTAAAGATTTTTTTTTCTATTCTGTAGCCTCTCTCATCACGTTACTGGTTTTTTCCTTTACTGAGAAGAAGCTTTTTAGTTTGACTCCACACCATTTTTTGATTCTTGATTTTACTTCTTGTGCTTTAGGAGACTTTTAAGTGCAGATTTTTATAATAGTTTCTAATGATCCTCTGAAGAACCATTTCAGAAGTGTCTGTGGTGATATGTTCTTTTCATCTCTAATTTTATTGATTTGGGCCATCTCTTTCTTTTGGTTAGTTTGGTTGAGGTTTTATCAATCTTGTTTTATCATTTAACAGAACCAATTTTCTGTTTCACTGATCTTTTGTATTCTCTTTCTAATCTCAACTTCATTAATTTTGGTTCTGATCTCAATTATTTCCTATCTTCTGCTCATTTTGGAATTAGTTTGTTCTTCTTTCTCTAGAGCCTTGAGGTGTAATGAGATTATTTATTTTGGAATTTGTTTTTTTAATGTAGGAACCCAGTGCTATTTCCTTTTAAAACTGCCTTCATACTGTCCCAGATTCCAAGATTTAAAAAAAAAATTCCCTTGATTTCTTCCCTAGTCTAATCCTCATTCCAACATGTTATTATTTAATCTCCAGATGTTAAAATGATTTCTCTTGACATTTATTTCTAATTTCACTCCATTTGGATCTGACAAAGTATGTGGAATTATGTCTACTTTTTGTATTTCCTAACATTTGTTTTGTGTCCTAAGATCTGATCTATTTTAGAGAATGATTCATCTGCCAGTGAGAACTGAATTCAGTTGTTTATGTGTGAAATATTTTACAGATGTCTGTTATATACATTTGAGTAATAGTTATCTTTTAGGTATGAAGTGTCTTTATTTCATTTATATCTGTCTCATCTATCTTCTGGTGAGAAAGTTATGTTGAGATCACTGATCATTAATATATTGAATTCTATTGATTCTTTAAATTGAAAAGAATTTGTTATATATATATATATATATATATATATATATATATATATATATATACACAAGTACACCATTGTTTGGGACATAAATATTAAAATTATTATATCCTACAGATAAATAATAACAAAAACAGCATGGTACTGGCACCAAAACAGGCGGGTAGACCAATGGTACAGAATAGAGGACACAGAGACCAATCTACAAAATTATAACTACCTTATATTAGACAAAGGTGCTAAAAACATGCAATGGAGAAAGGATAGCATCTTCAACAAATGGTGCTGGGAGAACTGGAAATCCATAAGCAACAAAATGAAATTGAATCCCTTTCTCTCACCATGCACAAAAGTTAACTCAAGATGGATCAAGGAGCTAGGAATCAAACCAGAGACTCTGTGTCTAATAGAAGAAAAAGTTGGCCCTAATCTCCATCACATGGGGTCGGGCCCCAAATTCCTTAATAGAACACCTATAGCACAAGAGTTAAAATCAAGAATCAACAAATGGGATGTATTCAAACTAAAAAGTTTTTTCTCAGCAAGAGAAATAATATGTGAAGTAAATAAGTAGCCTACATCCTGGGAACAAATTTTTACACCTCACACTTCAGATAGAGCTCTAATCTCTAGAGTATACAAAGAACTCAAAAAGTTAAACAACAAAAAAAGAAATAACCCAATCTACAAATGGGCCAAGGACCTGAACAGACACTTCTCAGAGGAGGATATACAATCAATCAACAAATACACAAAAAAATGCTCACCATCTCTAGCAATCAGAGAAATGCAAATTAAAACTACTCTAAGATACCATCTCACTCCAGTAAGAATGGCAGCCATTATGAAGTCAAACAATAACAAGTGCTGGCAAGGATGCAGAGGAAAAAGGTACACTCGTACATTGTTGGTGGTACTGCAAATTGGTGCAGCCAATTTGGAAAGCAGTATGGAGATTCCTTGGAAAGCTGGGAATGGAACCACCATTTGACGCAGCTATTCCCCTTCTTGGACTACACCCAAAAGACCTAAAAAGAGCATACTACAGGGACACAGCCACATCAATGTTTATAGCAGCACAATTCTCAATAGCTAGAATGTGGAACCAACCTAGATGCCCTTCAATAGATGAATAGATAAAAAATGTGGCATTTATACACAATGGAATATTACTCAGCACTAAAAAATAACAAGATCATGGCATTTGCAGGGAAATGGATGGCATTAGAGCAGATTATGCTAAGTGAAGTTAGCCGATCCCTAAAAAACAAATGCCTAATGTCTTCTCTGATATAAGGGGGGTGACTCAAAATAGGGTAGGGAGGAAGAGCATGAGAAGAAGATTACCACTAAATAGGGAAGAGAGGTGGGAGGGAATGGGAGGGACAAGGGGAATTGCACAGAAGATGGAAGGAGACCCTCATCATTATACAAAATACATATATGATGATGTGAGGGGGAAGGAAAAAAGAGAGAAATGTGTCACATTAGATTGGGTAGAGAGAGATGATGGGAGGGGAGGGGAGGGGAAGGGGGGATAGGAAGGGCAGCAGAATAAAATAGACACTAGTATTGCTGTATATATATATATATATATATATATATATAGCCGTATAACCAATGTGATTCTGCAACCTGTACACTTGGAAAGAATAGAAATTGTATCCCATTTGATTCAAATGTATGATATGTCAAGATCATTGCATTGTCACGAACAACTAATAAAAAATAAAATTATTATATCTTATTGTTGCATGATTCCTTAACCACTATGAAGTGAATTTCCTTGTCTCTTCTGGTTAATTTTGATTTGAAATCTACTTTGTCTGATATGAGAGTAGCTATCCATGATTTCTATTTTTTCTACTTGCATGATATTTTTTCTACCCTTCACCATCATTCTGTGGATTTCTTGTCTATAGGTTAGTATCTTGCAAGCAACATATTGTTGAGTCTTGATTTTTTAATACAATTTACCAATCTAATTCTTTTGATTAAAGAGTTTAGATCACTTACATTCAATGCTATTAGAGAAAGATGACTTTTATTTATAGCCATTTTGATTTCTTTCTAATGTTTATTCAGACTTGATTCACATCTAATTGAATATTCTAGTGCAATTCATCTCTATGCTGATTTTCATATTTATTTTTCATTTCTTCATGAAATATTTCATTGAGTGTTTCATAGTGTAGGCTTAATGTTTATGGATTCATTTAGTTTCTAGATATGGTGGATGGTTTTTATTGCATCTTCAATTCTGAATGATATTTTTTCTGGGTATGGTAATCTTGGTTAGCCTCCATGTTTTTGAAAGTTTGGTACATTTTATTCCAAACCCTTCTAGTTCTTATGGTCTGAGTTGAGAAATCAATTGAAATCCAAATTGATTTCCTTCTAAATGTGATCTGCTATTGTGCTCATGTAAGTTTGAAAATTCTACTCTTATTCTGTCTTCCAAGTGGTCTAGTCTGTTGGTGATACTTTCCATGGTGTTGTTAATTTGGTTATTTCTAAGATTTCTGCTTGATTTCTGTTCATAATCTCTATCGCTTTATTGAAGTGATCTTTTATCCTTACTCCTAACTTTATCCTCTGCATTGCAGATCCATTTAAGTATGTACATTCTGAACTCCTCTGACATTTCTTCTACTGTGTTGTCAATGGATTCTATTATTAGAGCATCTTGGTTTGTTTGGAGTGCTTTGTTCCCTTGTTTTTCATATTGTCTGTGTGTCTTCCCATCTAGCAGTGTGGATCTGAGGTATTACAATTTTAACCCTATAGACTTATGGTGTCCCTGCAGGTTTCCAGTATCTTGCCTTTAATGGGGAGATCAGTATTAACAGCACCCTATGCAAAAAATACACAGCCTTAAATCAAATAGCTCCTATTAAGATGCCTACAATTTTCTTGCAATAAATAGAAATGATGTGCTCAATTATTGTCTGCAATATAAAGACTATGCAACAGGCTTTACAATTTCCAATGGTGGAAAAAGAGAGAACAGGAGTGGTAAAAGATGTGATGTTTATAAGGTAGGAGGGAAAAAGATAGAAATAAAAGATCAAAGGAAAAGTGAAAGAAGAACCAATAGAAGTTGGCTATTAGCAGAAGAAAAGAGAGAAAGAGAATCCAGGGAAACAGATAAGTTAGAGGAAAAAAATGAATAAATACACACACACACACACACACACACACACACATATATATATATATATATATATATATATATATATATATATACATATATATATATATATATATATATATATATATATACATATACATATAAAATAAAATAATTAAAAAGAGGAACAAATTTAAAAATACACAAAAAACTAATATACTGCCGGGTTTCTGTTCTTGCGACTAAAAGGCTCAGGGGTTACTCCAGATGAACTGGGCTAACTGGGATGTGCAAAATAACCACACAAGAGACACAAATACCTCTTTCTTTGAGGTCACTGTGATGGCTCCTCTGACCTTAAGGGTCCACAGAAAGAGAGAGAGGGCATGCACTGACCCCTTATTGAGGAGAAGCTAGTTAAATGAGGCAAGAGGTCAGGTTTCAGGGGGCTGAGTCTATCTTCATGATGTCCACTGTCAGCAGGTTGACTGATACCTGGGTAGGCTACACCCAAGGGCACAGTAAGAGAAAGGGACACACACAAGGCACTTCCATGGAACATTCTATCCTAAACAGGGCAAGGGGTTATATTACAAAGGAACAGGTGAGCATAACTTCACTCATGGGGCTGTAGCAAGACAACACCCATGCACGAGACACCAATCCTTGAACCCAAGAAGAGTGGGGAAAGCTCTGCCACATTTCTGTGACTGAGCGCCTCAGCACCCAGCCAGGAAGTGTGACTCAGTCACATGCAAGGTTGGTCTCCCATAATATACTGTTCAGACATCCCAGTCCTCAATAGCCTGATGCATGAAAAGTACTTGCTTTCAAAAATGGTGGGGATGTGAGAGCAGAAAAAGAAAAGAAAAAAAAAAACTCAAAGGAAAATTGAACAATTGTTTCTGTTGGAGTTCAAAAACTTTTCTGCATCCCTTCTCAGCTGATAGGTAGGGAGTTTGTTGGTATAGCTGAAGTTTGTTGCTATCTCCACCCTCAGGATGGTGAGGGTTACTAGGGTGGTAGGGTTAACCTTAGTAGGTTAGCCTGGAGGTGGGGTACAGCCATTGCCAGTCCCCATTGGAATACTGTATTCTAAGAATCTCCTTTGGGTTCCATTTGTGTGATATAGGAGCCTGATCTTAGCTCCTTAGGTCCCTGACCCTGTAATTCCTGGTGTCTGATTTAGTCTCTAAACTGTATCTCTCCTGTCTGTGCCCTTTAGATATCCCAATCAAGCACCTCTCTCTCCATCAGTCCTGAGCACTGGGACCTGTGCACCTGTAGTAGAGAACTGTTCTGTATTGGGCAGATAAGGACCAGGCACTGAGAGCTGTAGGCTGGCCACATAGCTCAGAGTGCTGGGCTGGGTTGTTGGCTAGGGAGGGGTTGGAAAACTAGGGTCTGGGGATTTGGAGGGTCCTGTTTGGACCAGGGAATTGATGGATGCCAGATTAGGGAGGGAGTCAGGGACTGGGTTGGTGCCAGGTCCTAGCAAGTGTTGGCCTAAGTGTGCACTGGGAACCCAGTAGTGGCAGACTGGATGGCAGATGCCCTCATACCCTTTTCCAACCTACTGACCCTCAATATCTGGTCCCATCCTTCCCCATGTATGGCTCTCTCCAGCCTCTTTAGCAAGATGGTGGCTATTAGCACACCTAGCCAGAAGACCACAGGTATAGCCAAGCCTGCAGGCACCTTGTGATGGTCCTCTAGGCCCTGACTGGTGTCTCTAGATGAAAGCAGCATGGCAAACCTGTAGGTACCTTAATTTGGGCTTCTAGGCCCTAGCCAGTGTCCCAAGATGAAAGCTCAAGATGGCCATGGCATTGGCAGAGTTTTCCCAAGATGATGTCAAAGTTGCCTCAAGATGGAGTTGGCCATGTTTGAAGATGGGGCAGTGACAGGGGTCAGCACAGTGATGGTGGGCAGCTGCATTTGGAGATGCAGAGCTGTGACAGTAAGTGCTGTGGCCAGTGGCTTCCTCCAGGCACTGTCGAGTGTCCCAAGATGGAGGCTTCCATGTTGTGATGACTATGGAGGCAGCTGCAGTATCCCAAAATTGAGGCAGCCATGGTGGGAGATGACACAGCCAAGGCGGGTCACTCAGTGATGGTGGGCAGCCACATTGTAGATGGATAGCCCACAGCATGGATGTCTGCACAGCACAGAGGTCTGCCTCTATTATTTTCTACATATTGGAGAAGATGTATTTGGATTCTTTCTATTTGCAGTTTATGTTTCTTGTATTTGAATTTTCATTTCAGTCCTAAGATTTGGAAAATGTTCTAATATTCTTTATTTGAAAAGATTCTGTATTTCTTTAATTTGTATTTTAGAGCCTATGTCTACCCCAATGATTGATTTGTTCTCTTGATATTATCCCAGATTTCTTGAATATTCTGGTCATAAACATCTTTTCTTTATGGTCAAATTTATTTTCAAGATTATTTGTCTTCAAGGCCTAAAAATAAATCTGTCTTCAAAGTGGCATAATCTATTGGTGAGACTTTTCATTGAATTTTAAGTTTGGTTTATTGAATCTTTCATTTCCAGGATTTTCTCTGTTTTCTTTTTCAGAATCTCAATATCTGTATTGAAATTATCTTTCACTTTCTGTATATTCTGTCTAATTTCACTCCTTACATATTCTTTAATTCATTAAATACTTTTAAGTATCAACTTCCTAAATTCTTTCTCTGACATTTCTTCTACTCTTTTGTTGATTGATTCAGTTGTTGATGTGTTATGAGCTGTTTGGGGTGTTTTTTTTCTCTTGATTTTTTCATTTTGCTCTTATGTCTACCCATCTAATGGGATGCATATAACTTATTCTTTTAAGCAAGGGGCTACTTCATAAATTTCTTTATGTTATGAGTTCTGGGATTAGGCAAATATCCCCAGGTATGGATAATTTAACTTAATGTGTGGCCTCTGCTTTTCCCAGAATTAGTACCACTTGAGAGAAGCCATTGAATCCTATTTAATACAAATATATAAGAGCCAAGTGTCACACTATTTGATCTTTTGAAAAGTGAGAAACTTGTGGATATTGTTCTCCACAGTTTCTCTAATTCAGATATAAACTTGAAGAAGTTTTTGTCTGATTTTCAGCATGTCTGTCATGTATTCTTCCTATAGGTTTTCCAGCACCTGTATAACACAGCAAACTGGGCCTCCTGAGTATAGGACAGGGAGACTAGAAATGTATCCCAATAATCCAAAAACAGTTTCTATTGTTCGAATTTTGATTTCTTGATGGCTCTTATTTTTCTGCTTCCTTGCCTTTCTTATATTTCTTACTAAAAATTATACATTTCATGTATATGCGCTAACTTGGATGGTAATTTCTCTTCATCTCTCCTGTATAGGTTATTTTTGTTAGTTTTTTCCCTTTTCCAGTTTTTTTACATTCGTATGTTTCTTTCCTGGACTAGTTCTGTATAGTGTGTGCACAGTCTAGTATGAAGTTGTTGAGGTCTCTGTTCATTTACCTTAATAATCAGCTATCAATTAGGCATTTTCAGAAATGGCTTCAACCCATAGATTTTACACAACTACTTAAAAAAGACTATGTGCACATTTAGACAATTATCCTTCAATTATTGCCTCTTCAGGGTTTAGGCAAATCATAAACAAGAGATTATTGAGACCTATGTATCACCTTTTCCCCAAGAATTCCTTTTTAAGTTTTGACTATCCTCTTGTTTTCCTGGGCTGTTTAGCATTAATCAGCTGAAATATTAAATAATTTCCACTGATTTTGAACAATACCCTATGGATTATTCCTTATTCACACACCAGCAAGCTCAAGAACAGGTCAAGTAATAGCAATAATGCTACTTGGGATTTCAGGGAAATACAACATGGATCATACTTCTCCTGCACTCAGAAGTAATTCTATGAGGTGTTCCATACACATTGACCTCTGTCCCCAGTTTTTCTCAAATGATTTCTCTTCCTATTTGCAAGGATTTGATTAATTTTCAAATATCTGAAAAAATGAATATAACATTTTTCTTGTGATTTTTCTATAGCAAAGTTTATTTATGTACCTCCTCATTCTAGAATTCTGAAAGTTTGACCTCCTAAGATTGCATTTTGAAAGTGTTTGATTAAAGGAAATGAAAAGTAGGATTTTATAAACCAGAAAACTTTATAAACCATTTAATTGAGGTAACTTTCTTGAAACATAGAATTTAACAACTAGGCAAAGACTGTGAAAGTGTGTATTCATTTTCACTTCAATTGTAATTAAGACAACAGACAGTTTTCATGTATTTGGGATAATAATATTGATAGTTTGCCTCAGCGCAATGCCAATTATCCTGTTCTCCATCAAAGTATAGTCCAAAGAGTTTTGACATACCTGACCAGTCCATTGATCATGAGAAGGATCAATTGTATCAACAATATTATGTTCATTAGGCAATATGAGCAAAAGTTGAACCCCACATGGTGAGAAATAAATTATATGAGGTCATTGATTTTCCATTTCAGTCAAAAATATGTAGTGTATCTTTTCTAAAATAAAAGAAAAATTGATTTTCCTTGCACTTCTTATCAGAGAGAATGAAGTAGCATATCTAATAGACCTCAAGGTTTTGTAGAAACAAATCACCAACATAGATATAATTCCAGGCCTGGAGTTTGATCTATATATAAAATAATAAAGAATACTGACAGCTTTTAGTAAAACATTTGTCCATACTGTGTTGCACCCAGCTCTGTTATTTAGGCCAAACAAACTATCAGACCCTAAAATGCTGGAGGAGTCAAAGGTGGAAAAAGATGGAATTATGGAGCTCATGGAGAGTCCTAGTGAATAAATAAAATGCAGAAATAGAGCTATGCCATTTGTAGCATAGAATTATACCTCTTCTAAAACAACAGATCCTTTTTACCCAGCCTTAGAAGAGTTGGACTTACCCACATGGCACTACTTGCTCATGTTTTATAATTTCCATTGGGGTTGCACCCTGTTTACCAATGTTATAAAGTAGGACAACCACAGTCCATCATACATTGAAAATGATGCATATGAAGCCAAATCAAAAAGAAGCAGAGAGCAAAAAGTTGCATATGCAGATGAACAGGTAGCATGAGCCTCAGGTGGCCATAAAGGGTCCTGTGTAACAACTGAAGGAAGATGAAACATCCCAAGCTTGATTTATACAGAGTTTGAATTGGTATGTGAGAGAATAGAAAGGTTAAATATTATCTGCATGATGATCATAACCCAACCCAGCTTTGAAAAGACAGTATATAAGTCAATTCTTTCAAATGGATAGACCTGCAAGCATTGCATCATATCATGAACTTTGTGTGGAAGAAATGTTCCAGGGTACAAATGTAGATAGATATTCAGCAATCATTGACTGTCTCCATGGTCAGGTTCCTGTAAAGAAATGAACTGGAAAATTGGAGACATAAAGGTCTGGTGCAGAGGCATGTGGATGAATATGTGGGCATGGCATTGACATACAAAAATGTTTGTATCTTAATTGAATATCCACAATAAATAATTCTATACATAAAAGCAGAAACACTACTGAGCATCCAAGAAAAAATGATTCACATAGTGGATACTACTGATGTTAGCCACTATATTTGCCTCTACAGACAGCAAGTATGGACACAACCCAAAATCTACATCTACATTTATGTTGATATCTATGTGTATGTATGCTTTATCTTTCTCTTTTGCCTATGTGTTCATCATGCACATGTACACCAAAAGACAGATATAATGATGTTTAACAAGAACTTAATTTATAATGGCCTGTAATAATTCATAATCTTTGAAATGCATACACCAAGATGTGAGTAGACATGTAAGAATGTATTAATGGAAGTGCCTGTGAAGGAGAAATGGGAGGGAGCCAGAGGAGACAGGGATGGTTTTCAGCATATGATACCATTCAGAGTCCTGTGAAGTAGAGCAGAAAGAAAACATGGCTGGGATCTACTTTGGACCCTCTGTTATGTTCAATTGATGCATTGCCATTTTTATATCAATGTCATGCTATCTTAATTATTGCGTGTGTTTAGAAGTTCTTAAGAACAATTAAAATATGTTCTCTAGTTTTCTTTTAGTTTTTCAAGACCACGCTGGCTATTGTAAGTATTTAAATTTTCTAAAAAAAAATTTTACTATTCACCTGTTAAATTTTATGAAAGTTTATTAGATGTTCACTTGGGATTAAAGTTTGTTTGGTAGCAGGGATTCAACCTAGGGAGATTTAACAACTGAGTCATATCCCCAGCCTGGTTTTTTGTTTGTTTGTTTGTATGTCTGGTTTTTGCTTTGTTTTGAGACAGATTTTTATTAAGTTGCTTAGGGCCCCACTAATTTGCTGATACTGAACTTGAACTTGTTATCCTCCTGCTTCAGGCTTCCTGGTTGCTGAGATTACAGGCATGTGCCACAGCATCTGGCTTGAAGATGTTTTAAAAATATTTGAGAAGAAAAAATTTTGTTTCTGAGTCTTTCAATTTGTGTACATATATTTTTTCATTTAGGCCTTATTTCACTTATTTTATAAATATTTTACAAATTTCAGTAATTAGTCTTGCATATATTTCATCACATTTGCTTATGTAATTTATTTTTTGAGATTTTATTTTGCTGCAAAACAAAAAGTAGATGTAGACTTGGTAGGATCTGTTAGTGATAAATGGTTTCAGGTTTATTTTTTAAAGTAACTCTTAACCATTTTGAAAGTAATATTTTATTTATTATTTTCTGGTTTATATTACTGTTTAGCACATTTAAAAATTACTTACCTTGATGTGTCGAATCATAAAAAGAATGTAATGATTAGCCAAACTTTTCTTAAGGAAACAATTGTTTTAGTCACTTCCAAGAGTGAAGGTTGGAGCAGACATTCTTTTTCTTGCCATCTGCTTCTGCTGGGCTGGCTTTCCTTTTCTTTTTTCCCTCCTTTTTCCTGTTTAAGCTTTCAAGGCGGCCTTCCATCAGTCCCTCACCCTGTATAGGTTCAAAGCCCTATCAACAGTGCTCTCCCAAACTCAAGGTACTAATAGTTGGAGCTCTAGGCAAAGGCTCTCTGGACTATCTGAGTAGGAAATGACTCAGATCTAGCTTATCCCCCTAGGATGTAATTCAATTTCCCTTCTGGGTCTCAGATGAAATTCCATCTTATCATTTTATTTCTTTATATTTTAATTTTTTTTTTTTTTTTGGTCCTGGGATTTGAACCCAGGGGCACTTAATCACTGAGCCACATCCCCAGCCCTTTTTCATATTTTATTTAGAGACAGGGTCTCACTGAATTTCTCAAGCCCTCACTAAATTGCTGAGGCTGGCTTTGAACTTGCAATCCTCCTGCCTCCAAAGTCACTGGTATTAAAAGTGTGCACCACTACACCCAGCATCTTATCATATTAATTAATTTAAAAATGTATTTTAAATATTTCTAACAAGTTCATTTTGTAATCAAAGGATTTAGAATCTTGAGTGTGCTGCACTACAGACTAATGATCTTACACATGTTTTATTAAATGCAGTATAATTCCACCAATCATTAGATGCATATTTCACCTTGTGTTAAAGACATAGAGGATGTTCTATAACCCATGACTCTGAGATTATGCTCTTGCTGTTTACTAAGGATCAATAGACTTCAGTATGGTTTACAATAGCCTATATTCTAAATTTGCTTTATGGCTCACTTCCTTTTGTTTTAAATTTGCTATGTACTATTTTGATACAAATCCTTTAAAAAGGGTAAAGTGACATTGTATATTACTCAAAATAAAGGAACATGCTTTTGTTTTTATTTTAATTTACTGAGGTTTCAAAGTTAGCTGTGCATACTTATATTCACAGCATTTAAGGTGAAGATTTGCTTTTTGTGTTTCTGTTGAAATTGTCCTTTACATGAATTTTTCCTTATACTCACTTTAC
The DNA here is from genome assembly GCF_047511675.1 of Marmota flaviventris. Classification (NCBI taxonomy): domain Eukaryota; kingdom Metazoa; phylum Chordata; class Mammalia; order Rodentia; family Sciuridae; genus Marmota; species Marmota flaviventris. The sequence goes on along the minus strand of NC_092499.1, from coordinate 81,123,076 downwards.
TTTTGAATTTACTGACATTTGCCTCAAAGATTGGAGAAATTAGAATTATATTTCCCCTTTATTAACTTATATAAATCATAATTTATTCACAGTATTTAAGTAAATGATGTATAAATCTATTAATACCATTAATTTTCCATACCTATTAAAATGATTACTAAGAATATTTATTTTTTATATAATTATTCCTTGACCAGTAAACCGATATTGAAAGTCTAAGGGAAAAATGTTCAATGATTTCATATGTCTGTTTTTCTGTAGGGCTCATTGTTTTTATTAGAGCTATTATAACACCTTTAACTGCCAGTTTAAAGTAACTTGGTATTTTTTTCCTCACTGGTTATGCTTCTAACATAAAAAGTAAAAGAAAGTATGATACACAATCCATTCAATCTATCTTACTATAGTATTTAAAATTTGTGTTAATTACATAGTGCTCAAATCTAGAAGTTCTGTGAGGAACTAACAGGACTGGAACCATAATTTTCTCATGGCCCCTTGCATTTTCTGGTTTCTCAGAGTGTAAATAATAGGATTCATTAAGGGTGTAATAACAGTGTAAAATACAGCAAGGGTTTTATTACTTGCAAAACCACTGAAAGGCCAGCCATATATAAAAATACAGGGTCCAAAGAACATAGTGACCACAATGATGTGGGCAGACAATGTGGACAGAGCCTTGGAGAGCCCCCCAGATGCCCTTTGCTGCACGGTGACCAGGATGACAGTGTAGGAGACAAGCAAGAGGATGAAACAGATAAAAGAGAGAAGCCCACTGTCAGCAATGACAAATAATTCTAGGGTATAAGTTTCAACACAAGCAAGCTTGATCACAAGGGGAAGATCACAAAATATGTTATCCACAACATTGTGGCCACAGAAAGGCAAGTTCACTGTCAATACCATCTGGCTCATAGTGTGTATAAAACCAATTATCCATGAAAGTATCACAAACCGATTCAGCAACTTGTGGCTCATTATTGTCCTGTAGTGCAGGGGTTTACATATGGCTACATATCTGTCAAAAGCCATGATTATCAAAAGCGTCATCTCAGCACCCCCAAAGAGGTGCATAAAGAACATCTGGGTCATGCAACCCCATAGAGAGATAGTCTTGTGCTCAGCAAGCAAGTCTGTGATCATCTTGGGTGTTGTGACAGTAGAGAGACACATGTCCAACAAAGAAAGGTTTCCAAGGAGGAAGTACATGGGAGAATGAAGGGCAGAACTAACTATCACTGTGACCATGATAAGAATGTTTCCCACCACAGTAGCGCAGTAGATCAAGGAAAATGTCACAAAGAAGAAAATCTGAAGTTCCCATTGTCCAGAAAATCCAAGTAAAATAAACTCAGTCACAACAGATCCATTTTTATAATTCATTTACCCAATTCAGAAAGTATCCAGAAGTTCTTTATATACAAAGAGAGAAAAAAGAATCATAGTTAGCACCAATATTTGTAGGAAGATTAAACTTTCAGATAAAACTTCAGGCTTTGATGCCATCTTCAAAATATTTTGAAAAATAAAATGGGCTTCAGAGTCAGCAAACAAAGAAGAGTGAGGTATTGAGAATGTGTAAAAAAAGAAAAAAATTAGGAACAGTGACTAGGAAGTATGGTGTACTAAGAAAAGGGAGTGAATAAAGATATGAAGATGAGTAGAAAGCACCTCTTCCTTTTTTTCCAAATAACTATAATTCTCTCTTTGTTTTCATTTCTACTCAGGTTTCAGTCAAAATATTGTCATTATCAAAAATACCTTAATTTTCCTACCTTAGTTTTTTTTAAAAAAAATGAATAAGGTAAGGCTTACAATTGGTGGGCAGATAAAATGATGAAACATCTATAGGTCAAACCAAGAGGGCACTGAATAATGGGATACTGCCCCGTGGTGTTGGCAGGTGGGTTTTTGCAGAGGCACAGCCAGCACACCATACATCTTGCAGTTTTGTGTGACATGATTATTATGTGCATGAGCAGGAGTCTTGCTTTGGGGACTTGTATGGTAATATCAATATTAGATGCAGTTTGGAGAAAAATAAGGGTTGGTAATTGTTAGGTGAAATGGATATACCAACTATAATTTTGGATGAATAAATAATACATGAAATTTTATGCCCTATGATATGAAAATACACAAACTTGAAAAATAAATCAATACAATTAAGCATAGATTGATTAAGTAAGCCTTTTATTTCAGTGGGAAAGTTGGCATTCACTTATGCTGATGCTTTCCCAGTTTTTGCTTCTTTTATTCCTTCTTTTCCCTTTTCAAGCAAGGTTTTTTTGTGTGTGTGTATGTGTGTGTGTGTGGTGCTAGGGATTGAACCCAGGGTCTTGTGCATGCGAGGCAAGCACTACAACTAAGATATATCCCTAGCCCCACAAGCAAGTTTTCTAAAAAATATTTCTTCAGGTTTGTGTTTAATATGCCTATTGTTATTGTGTGAATATTACAAAGACAGTATAAGTGTAAAAAAAGAAATTATATGGTTCTGACAAAAATTCTATTGGTAAGGAAAATTTTCTAATAAAATTTTCTAATCACACATTTTATTATAATTACTTTTAACTTTTACTTAACAATTTATTTTGTGCTTTGCAGGAAATTGAAAATAGGGGGAATTTTGTAATCATTTATTTCCCACACCTTTTTAATAAATGAGAAATCAAGACCCACACTATTAAGTAAATCTTCCCAGGTCTTATAGACAGGACCACCCCCAAAGAGATGCAATGAATATAAAAACAATTGATGTGAACATTTCTGTTCTTACCTATGTGTATACAATAGATATTACTTAAGATAAAAATAATTGATTCAAGAAAATATTTGCTTCTCCTTTCATCATAGCCAATTAAAGAAAATGTAAATTTAATTCTCAGTGATTTTGTTTGGTAAAAATTATACATACTTTTGCTAAAGCAGAGATTAACCTCAAAAACATAATAGTAAAGAAGCCTGAAAAAGACTACATTCCATTTATATGGATTCCATTTATAAATTTGATGTATATGAAAGACCTAGAAAAGACAAACATAAATACAGAAAGCATGTTAGTTATCTTAGTCTGGAAAGTGTTTACAAATAGGTATATGAGATTTTTTTTTTGTGGTGATGAAAATGATTTAAATAAGACTATGGGGATGATTGCACAACTAAGTAAATATAATAAAAATCATTGAATGTGTACTTAAAGTGATAAAATTTATAGGATATGAATTATATTTAGTAGAATGTAAACCACTATATATACTTTGTTTTTAACTTTCAGTTAAAATTAACCTTAAATTAAAATTGTTATTGTTAAATTAATTTTAACAAATTAATTTAACATTATCATATGAATTATTCCAGTTCTATACAACTGCTTGAACTGAAATATGTTTCACTCTCAGGCACTCAAGGACACACTGTAAATGGAATCTAGTGTAGTTTACAAATTTGCATTTTTGGCTGCCATATGTATTTGGAAGCTTGCTATTCTGCTTTTTCTGCTATGTACAGCATTTATAGTAAAATTCTTGAATCATTTAAATTTTCTTCATTTTTTTGAATATGAATATCTTCTAAAGATTTTTCTCTTGAAGTTCTCCAAGATATCTTTTTTAATTTATGATCTAGTAGTCATCTTCATGCAGAGATTTTCCAAAGATCTAGTTTGGGTCAACAATTCTTTCACTCCAGCTCCTTCTCCAACTGTCAAAATGTGTTTATTTTTTAAAATATACTTATTTACATGTTCTACTAACCCTGAAATTTGATGAAAACAAATACCTCCGACTGGAAAAAACCTATGTGTTGCTAGATTTTCCAGTGTTTTCAACAATGGTATGAGTTTTCTGTCGGATCAAGATTAATCTTTCTTACCTCTATTCATCATTAATCATTAACAATATAATTCTGAATATCATTTGAGACCATATTTCCCCTCAATTTTCACAGAAATTGTTGATCCCAGTCCACTGTGAGTCAGAGAGGGTTTGGTGCCTCAGAATCCAAAGCCTTTCCCTGATAACTAACTCAAAACTAATTAAAATACCATTATTAAACATCTAATGAATTATCCCTCTATAATATTTTCACTTACCTTTTCTAAAGACAGAGTATGAAAATCAACATTTCAAATTATTTTTCAGTATGTAATATCTGATTTCTATTTTCTGTGATGCTTTATAATTCTGTATACTACTTTCTGCCTCTTTTAAAAGATGTGAACCACTTGATGTGGGGCAGGGAGCAGGGGGATTTGCTGGAGCTCTGGGAATCCAAACTTCAGTGGGAGTTGTTAAAATGCTGAGACTGCCACTTAGTATGACCAGGATAGATGTTTACAATTAATTTCTGACCTTGTAATAAGCTGGGTTCTCTCTGGGTAGTGCCTTGTTTAAAATAGCCTTGAAATTGTTGTTTGATTAGCTGCGATATAGTGAGTGTAGACAATTTTGTTTAATGGAATTTCCCTTCCATCTTATTACTCTAAAGCTATCCTTTTTGTTTCCTTCTACCTACTTCGTGGTAATTTTTTTTAAATAACAAACCCAACATATTTTCTAATACTACTTCCTCTATATAAATAATATATGTGTATATTTTATAAGTTTACTATTAAAAAGATATATAAAATACAAAATACCATAGTAGAAGGTTTAAAAGAAAATAATTTAAAAATTCAAGAAATAGACAGTTTGAAAGAAAATAATTTATGTTAAATAACTAAACACTGTATGTTACAAATAGTATAAATAACTTGTGTTCATAAAAGTAAAACGTTTTTAAATTTAGATACTTTGATTTGAGATATTCAGAGACTTATCTTTATGGTACAAAAGCGTTTCATACTTATTATTAAATTATAAAATATTATAATAAGTACTTATTTCACAAAATATTGCTTTTGTGAAATAATCACATTGATGATTCTGTTATACTTTGTACCATAAAGTCTGCTTCAATAATTTTCCTAAACAGAATTCAGTGAATAAATTCAAGTTGGTTGATATCTGGCATCTATCCACAAGTCCTTATTTACTTCCAAATTTACCACATAACCTATAGCTTAAGGTAGATTTTTCTCAGATATTGATTTTAAAAGAATACTTAAAATGGATGAAAAACTTTATATATAAATTATACAATCATCCATGTATTTATATATAGTTTGATAGTGTTTACTGACAAGTAATACATTTTATGTACCACCATATCACCCATTTGTGAATTTGTTGGACATCTATATTTCTTCTTTTGAGAAGTGTCTGTTTCTTTCTTTTGCCCATTTATTAATTGAGTTATTTTTGGTGTTGAGTTTTTTAGTTCTTTATATATTCTGGATATTAATTCACTGTTGGAGAACTAGGAGGCAAGGATTTTCTCCCTCCTGTAGGTTCTCTCTTTATGCTCTTTTTTCCTTTACTGAGCAGAAAATTTTAAATTTGATGTCATCTCACTAATTGACTCTCAGTTTTATTTCTTGCATTTTAAAGTGATGTTAAGGAAGTCAATGCCTTTGATAATACGTTGGAGTATTGAATCTATGTTTTCTTCTAGCACTTGCATGTTTCTGGTCTAATTCCTAGGTCATTGATTCATTTTGAGTTGTCTTTTGTGAGGGGTGAGAGATAGAGATCTAGTCTCATTCTTCTACATATGGATACCCAGTTTTGCCAGAACAATTTGTTTAAAAGACTCTCTCTTCTGTATGTTTTAGATAATTTTGTCAAGGATCAGATGATTGTACATTTATCTCTTCAGTTTGCATTCTTTTCTATTGGTCTTCATGTCAGTTTTGATGTCAATACCATGGTGTTTATGTTACTGTAGCATTTAGTATAATTCACAGTTTGGTATTGTGAAGCTCTTTTTGCCCAGGATTGCTTTAGCTTTTCTGGGTCTCTTATTTTTCCAAATACATTTTAGGAGGTTTTTTTCTAGTTTGGTGAAGAATACTATTAATATTTTGATAGAGATCACATTGAACCTGTATAATGATTTTGATAATATGATCATTTGGACAATACTAATTCTGCCTACTCAAGAACATGGGTGGTCTTTCAATCTTCTAAATTCTTCTTCATTTTTTTTTCTTTAGTGTCCTGTAGCTTTTGTTGTAAATGTCTTTTACCTCCTTGGTTTGATTTATTATCAAGTAATTTTCTTGAAGTTATTGTAAACAGGATTAGTTTTCCTGATTTCTTTTTAGTGGATTCATTATTGGAGTATAGGAAGGAAATTAATTTATATATTTTGGTTTTGCATCCTGCTACTTTGCTGAATTTATCAGTTCTAAGTGTCTTCTGGGGTAGTTTTTTGAGTCTTCTAAATATAATATCATTATCAACAGAACACAGATAATTTGACATCTTCTTTTCTTATTTGTATCCCTTCAATTTAATTCTCTTGCCTGATTGATCTGACTAAAATTCCAAGGTTTTGCTGACTAGAAGTGGTGAGAATGAATATGCCTGTCTTGTTCTTAATTTTAAAGGAAATATTTTTAGTTTTTTTTTTTCCATTTAGTATGATATTGGCCTTAGATTTGTTATGTATATAGACTTTACAACATTGTCATTGGGCTGAGCAATCATTTTGACTTTTCAAGGCTGGACATACTGTAAGTAATGCTAACCTCGCTGTTTTGCTGGTGGAAATAGACTCTTGTTGCCCCTGGTACCCAGAAAGTAGTTCTTTAATTTCAAAGGATTGGGAAAATATAGGTATGAAGCATCATGAGGAGCCAAGAGCTCCCGTGTTTGTGCTGCATGTTTGGTATCTTATTCTGTAAATGCCTGTTAGGTCCAACTGATTAATATTTAGTTTAGTTCTGAAGTGCCTTTATTTAATTTATATCTGGCTGACATATCCCATGGTAAAACAGGTGTGTTTAAATCATCCAGTATTATTGTATTAACTTCTACTTGATTCTTTATTAAATAAAGAGTTTGTTTTACATATATAGGTTCACCATTATTTGGGGTAATGCTATTTCTAAGTTCTCTCTCTCTCAGCACGTGTCCCCTTCCTTAGCAATGGCTGCCACAGCATCCTTTAAAGAGGTGTTCCCTCCACCACCACTTCCCCCCTCTCCCGTTACATCTTTTTTGGCCAAATGAGAAATGCATACTTCAGTTGTTTGCCCTATTAAGCTAAATCCTGCTGCCCAGCTAGAGCATGAACAATAACCTTGGCTGTGTTTAAAGAATTGTGATGCACTGTTCAAGAAAGTAGAATAAATATACTTTTACCCTCAACTTGATTGAGAGACTGGGAATAGGATATGCCTTAGTTCTTAGTGGTTGAAAGGTGCTAGTTAAGATGGTTACATTGATTATGATGATCTTTTCAGAGTTGGGCAATATGTTACTTTACAACAAGCTGCCATTGCTCAAATTAGAACACTTGTATATAAAGCATGGCCATTAGATTCCTGACACCCAAGATCCCTCTAAATCATTTGCAATAATCAGACAAGCTTCTGAGGAGCCTTTCATGTTTTTTCCCCACATCTTTTGAGATTATCATGTGATTATTGTCCTTAACACTATTTATGTGGTGTGTTACATTTATTTATTATCAAACCAATCTTGCATTCCTGAGATGAAATCCACTTGAACATGGTGTACTATCTTCTAATCTGTTTTTAAATGCAGCTTGAAAATATTTTATTAAGGATTTTTGCATTCATGTTCATCAGGGATACTGATCTAAAATTTTCTTTCATTTTATCTGGCTTCTTCCTGCTGGAGATGGGTGGAATAGGGGATCCCCTGTCAGAGATCTGGAAGAGATGAGGATGTGGGGGGTATTTTAGGCTCCTCTACAGACCTGATGTTTGTGGCATGAGGTGAGGTGTAGAGGTGGGGGAACTTCAACATCATCATGGGTGATTCCTTCCTTATGGGGCTCAGGAGAGTCCCATTGTGAGTGAAAGATGAGAATGGCTTTTGTGTGTTCTTAGGAGGTGGTTTTGGCTAGACGGGTCACCTTGTCTACAAGTTGCTTCTGTATAAAATTAACAAGGCAGAGGTAAAAGTTATTACAAGAAAAAATGAGTATTATCAGTCCTGATTGACATCTTAATTGTGCTGCTGAGAAGAAAATGAATTCAGTTGTGTATAGATGAAATATTCTGTAAATATCTGTTAGGTCCAACTGATTAATATTTAGTTTAGTTCTAAAGTGACTTTATTTAATTTATATCTGGCTGACATATCCCATGGTCATCATTTATCATACATTCTATTGTTAATGAGCAGTTATTTGCAAGATAAAGACTAGGAAGAGAAATGAGCTTTTAGGTAATGGTAGTCACGGCAGTAATACCTTATTCCTTACATAGAGTCTGGTGGCTGTCTGCAAATTCAGGCTCTCTGTATATAATTCTCTATTAAATAGGCACGTCTTTAAATCATCCAGTATAATTGTATTAACTTCTATTTGATTCTTTACTGAAATGTTTTTTTACATATAGAGGTGCACCATTGTTTGGGGTGTAAAATATTTACAACCATATATCTTGTTGAATGATTCCCAAATAGTATGAAGTAACCTTCCCTGTCTCTTCTATTAATTTTGTCTTGAAGTCTAGTCTATATTATATAAGAGTAGCTACTCCTGCTTATGTCTGTGCTCCATTTGCATATCTTTTTTGATCCTTACACTTTCAGTCTGTAGAATGTTTGCCTAAAAGGTCAATCTATTGTAAACAACATATAGTTTGTTCTTGTGTTTTAATCCAATCTGTCAATCTATGACTTTTTTTTTTTAATTTTTTATTGTTGGTTGTTTCAATCTATGACTTTTGATTGGAGAGTTTGAAAAATATATACTACATGTTATTGTAAGGATATAATTTTTGTTTCCAGTAATTTTTATTTATTTATAATGCTTATTTCAGACTAGATTCTCCTTTGACTATTCTTTTATTGCAATTCATCCCTATGCTGGTTTTTATTTTATTTTTCATTTATTTACATGAAATATTCCACTGTGTTTTGTAAGGCAGGTGTGTGGTTATGAATTACTTTGCTTTCTACATATTATGGATGATTTTTATTTCATCTTAAAGTCTGAATGATTGTTTTACTTGGTATAGAATCTCAGTTGGCACTTATTTTCTTTGGGGCTTAGTATATTTTTTCTAATCACTCCTGGCTTTAAGGGTACCAGTTGAAAATTCAGTTAAAACCTGAATTGGGTTACCACTAAATATGACCTTCCCTTTTTCTCTTGTGACTTTTAAAAATTCTATGTTTATTCTGTATATTTGGTGTTTTCCATTATAATGTGTTTTGGACAGAATTGTCTTGATATTGCTTATTTGGGGTTCTGTATGCATCTTGTACTTGGCTTTAGTCTAATTCCTAAGATTTGGGAAAATTTCTGATTCTATTATTTCCTTGAAATAATCATACATTCCTTTTTTGTATTTTAGCCTTATTCTATGACAATATTTATTATATTTTTTTTTCCTCTTCATTTTATCACAGATTTTTTTTAATATTATGGTCATGATCTCTTAATAACTTTTCTTTATTGTTGACTTTATTTTCAAGATTATATACTTTGTCTTCAAGCCCTGAGAATTTGTGTGAAAAGTAGTCTAATCTATTGGTGAATATTTCCATCAAATTTTCAGTTTGATTTTTTAGTCTTTTCCAGGATTTCCATTTGGTTCTTTTTCAAAATATCTGTCTTTTTCAAATCACTTGTCGTACATTTAGTGAAGATTTTAAAGCCCTCCATTATCATATGACAATATTACAAGGAAAATTATAGTAATCCATTGATTTTAATTTTCTTTTTAAATATTTTGCTTAACATAATGAAGTCAGATAATCATTCTCTATTATATAGGCATGTCTTTAGATTGTCAAGTCCAGCATTAATAGTAATTGAAGTAAATTCATATTGTAAAAAAATGTTTCTTAGCAATTTTCAATAGTTTCAGTCAGCTTACTCTCAATTATGATAATTAATTCTCCTACTTTGTAATTTGACAGAAGTTCATAGTATATGTAGAATTGTTGCCCTGCCATTTTGTAGCAAAGATTGTATTCAACATACACTTCTTCCCCTTAATATCTTACTTTTGGTGGATTTAATAAGTAATTTTTTTCAGCTCTCTAATATCCATTAACTCTCTGGTTGAATGGAATGCTTCCTTCTGAATTCCTCTGACAATTATAACAGAAAAAAAAATCAGCTATTCAAACTTCACTTTTATTTTCTGGCAGAATAAGTACTTATAGAGTAGATAGTATTCCAAAAAATAAGAAAATGATTCACAAGTAGTTCAAAAGGAACTAAAAGGAGGCCTTGATATAATTATTGATTGCATCAAGTGTCAAAACTTTATTGTGTCTATACATGAACTTGTCCTCAGGGAGCTTAAAGTCCTATCATTGGAGACCTGCCCTGTATAATCCATGCTGATATGAATATGCCATGAGTCAACATGTTCTGTAATGATTGCAAATTTCTCATAAAAATGACCACCTGTTCCAAAAAAAGAAATTATACTTTTAACAACTATTATATAATTGCTACACAGAGAAGTCAGAAGATAGTTTAATGCAGAGGTAATTATATATAAAGGCAAGAAAGCATAAAATATTCTGATGTATTAAGTAAACAAAATAACTAGTAGATTTGAAGTATACCATATGTTGAAGGATGATGTCCTTATCTTTCTAATAAAGACAGAAAGTTTAGGTCAAGAACTTTGAAAGATGAGAAATATCAATCAAAGCAGTTTATCATATGTTCTATTATTAATGAGCAATTATTTGCAAGATAAAGACTAAGAAGAGAAATGAGCTTTTGGGTAATGGTAGTCACATTGAGAGGTAGTAATACCTTTTTCCTTACATAGAATCTGGTAGCTGTCTGCAAATTCAGGCTCTCTGTAGCTGGTCCATGGTGCATAACCTCCACCCTGGCTGATATAGATCACTAGCATACTCTCCCTTAGACTGGAGTAGCGAGTCAGATGGTCTGCCTGCATCTGAGCTCTTACTGCTGACGGTTGTCAATCTGGGGTGTCTGTTCCCCTCCACTGGGACTTCTGTGGAGGAGTGCTGTCTAAGCTCTTGGTGGCATCTGTGACTGTGTGGCCCATGAGTACAGGCTGTCTATGAGCCATGTGTGGCAGAGAAGCCTCTGCCTGGTTGGTGTAGCTCACTGGTATTTTACCTGTCACCATCATGGGAATAGGATATCAGTTGTGAATAAAAAACTAAGCTTCTAATAAAAACAAGAAAAGTTCCTGAGAAGAGCAATAGAACTCTAGTAAGAATCACATCACAGGCCTATATTAATTCTACTTAAGATTTATATTTTCTGTTGAATTTTAATTCCAGGTTTAGTTAGGAAGACCCCCCTTTTTTATTCTCACCAGAACTTAGTTTAGCTGCATCTAAGTAAATAAAACACACATTTCTAAAAATAATTAATCTTTCATAATATGGGCAAATTGTGTTGATACATCATTTAAAAGCAAACAAACTGAACAGCCAAGATTTAAATTGTTGTCTTTCCCTGAACATTGGGGAGTGTCACCCATGGAGAGGACAGTCTGCCCAGGACTTCCCAGTCAGAACATGAAAAGCTGCCCCAAGACTCCAAAGCTACATGACTGTAGGTGTTGTTGTTTCCCCCAATCTGGTGACATATTTTCTTCTCTTTCTCTCTTGCCTATTACTTTTGCTTTTGCTCTTGCTTTCATATTATTACTAAAAGGCATCTTTTATGAAGAGAATTTTTCTATTTTCTGTCGGATCTCATCTGCCAAATTAAGCAGAATTTAACATTACAAGTATGATTTGTTCAGACTCATCAGCATTGGAGAACTTGAAATTTTCTTCTTTTTCATATTTTTGCTGGTCTATAAAATAATCATAACAGGAAAGCTTCTCACTGTGGCCTGTAACCCTCACCTTCATTCACACCAATGTATTTCCTCCTTGGAAACCTCTCTTTTCTAGATACATCTATTTCTACAATTATGACCCCTAAAATGGTTGAAGAATTCCTCAAGGAGAAGAAAACTACTTCCTTGTGGGGCTGTATGGCTCAGATGTTCTTCCTCCATTTCTTGGGGGGCAGTAGAGATGACTCTTCTCATAGTTATGGCGGTTGATCGGTACATCGCCATCGGCAAGCATCTTCACTACACAGCCATCATGAGCCACAGGGTGCTGGTGGGCTCTGTGCTGCTGTCCTGGGCTGTTGGCTTGGTGCACACCATAAGCCAGATGGTCTTCACTGTCACCCTGCCCTTTTGTGGCCCCAACATAGTGGACGACATATTTTGTGACCTTCCCTGGTAATAAAGCTTGCCTGCACTGAGACCTACGTTCTGGAGATGCAGGTAATTGCTGAGAGTGTCCTCCTGTCCTTCATCTGCTTTACACTCTTGCTCATCTCCTACTCTGTCATTCTGGTAACCATATGGTGTGGATCCTCTCCAGAGTTTTGTTCACACTGTCTGCTCACATCACTTGGTCACTCTGTTTTTTTGGCTCTGCATCTTCACTTACACTTTCTGCTTCAAGAGTCTTTCAGTGAAAAAATTTCTTTCTGTGTTTTATTTAGTTATTATATACTTCCATTTAACCTCTGAGGAATCAGGACATGAAATCAGCCATGAGCAGACTGAGGCCGCAACATGCCAGCTTCATACACACCTTCTAAACAACAGGCATGAAGATGAAGGGTTTTGTGGAAAACTCACATAAATTACATGTCAGAATAGGTTGATATGATTTTTTTAATTTTATAGCTTTTTAAATATTATCATATTATACATTGAAAGTTCCACAAAATGTCCCATTATTATGTTTCTATGATTTATATATATAGTTTTGTTGAAGGAATATTATTTTCATTAAATGTATTTCAGATATGCATTAGTAAATTATTTTTTAGATATAATAAATACTACATTTGAAAATTTGACTTATTCACTATATTTAGAAACATTCACTAGTTATTAAAAAGAAAGAAAAATGAATTACTGTACTTTAAATCAGGAATCTTTTAGCTCATTTCTGTAGATGAGTAAAGCAATCAAGTTTGTGAGAATTCTTTTGATCCTTCAGGCATTTACATACATACTCACATTTTCATGGATTCTACTATGTCAAAAGTCTATTCTTCCAAGATGAATGCATTAATTTTCATGAATGGATAGAAACAAATAGTAATTATCATTCACATAAAAGAAAAATACATTTATTTTTTAAGCAAATAGAAATTACACCTAACAAGAATCATATTGCACATTATGTCTCTTCTTTAATTCATGTTTGTGTATATATTTGCATCAAATATTTTTCTAGAAAGAAATAGGAATGTTACTTTTGTGTTAGTTCCCTAGACAAAGAAAAAATGAGGTGGGCCCAAGGATTTTTGGCATCCACTCAGGACAAAACAGAAAGTAGGCCAGCTGATGAATTTGCCTTAAAACCCTTAGATTGTACTAAATTATGAATTTAATTGTCCATAAACATTACAATAAATAGACATAATATGACCTCTTGAACATTTGTATGCAAGGTTGACCTAATAATCAATGTCTCAGCTTAATATAATCTAGAATTTAATGATTTTAAATTGTCTTCCTATATCAGTTCTTCATTATAGTTTTGTCATTATTTTCATTTACTCTAAATATGTTAAATGTTGCCCCTTAAATAATGCTAAATTATTTTATCAGTATAGTGATTTAACTTGCACAAGTACCAGTTTTCTTTTTTCTCAATACAATCTATAATGGATTTCCAGAGAAAATTTATCAATTCAACATGTTGCTATTTTCCCAGAGTCTGAATCAAAATCAATTTACCCATCTGTGCCTTAAGTGATAGCTAAAATACCTCCAACTTCCTATTAATAGAAGCAATACAAGATTAATATCTTTATACCCTATTTGCAAGTAAACTTGAGAAAGAATTTCTCTAGCATAACCCAGGGAAGAAAATAACTCGGCCACAAAGTTTTTACCCACTTAATTTTACTAAAAGCTACAGATCATTTCCTGCTTTCAATTACAGAGCAAGAGTCTTCTGCTTTCTTAATTTTTTACCCATATAATCTAAAGCATGCTACCTTAATTGCATTTTCAGATTCCCAGTAAATTTGGAACCTCCTTCTCATTTGCATTAACCTTCAATCCGTAAGGCTTCAATTTCTTTGACTTGCTCTTTTATGACCTTTATTCCCTTAAGTTGATTTATTTATTTTTCTTCATTTACTAAATTGTGTCTTCATTTACTAAAATGCTGCCTTTTGTATTTAAGAGTTTATAGATGTTCTTTCCCAACGACAGATTGCAAAAATATACCTTAATATTTTATTCTATTACTATTGCTAACATAACATTACATAGCATTTTGTAGTTAAATGTTATGGAGTTCACTTTTATATCTCCTTTTACCAAACCACTCTTCCCAGCAACATTCCAATTTAATCTTCCCTTTCTCCATTGCTTTACTTGGGCATCATATAACTGTACCACAATATGCCTCTCTATGTGTCTCAGCTTATATATAAATATATATACACATTCATGATCTGAGTTTCCTATTGAGTCCCATGTATATGTTTTGTTTTATTATTTATGGGACAATCACTTTGTATATGGTTTAACATTTAAAGGATGTGTTCCCTCTTTGTTATTCTATTAAAAGTTGACTTAGCACAACATGAAACTTTAGTTTTACTAAGATTATTATACTAAATTTTTGTTGTTGGGGTCTGAGCTTCTGAGATAATGGAAAGTGCATCCTGAAGAATCCGCATGCGGAATTCCTGTTTATCAGGTGAAGCCATCGAGGCTGGGGTTGCTGCACAAGGCAGGACAGCAATAACTCCTCATGCTAAGCTAATTCTTGTGGAGCATGATGACTCTAAGGAGAAAAATAAGGCTCACCAGGCATAATGGTGTTCACCCCTATAACTTCAGTGGCTGCAGAGCCTGAGACAGGAGGATTGCAAGTTCAAAGCCAGCCTTAGCAAAAGTGAGGCGCTAAGCAACTCAGTGAAACTCTGTCTCTAAATAAAAATATAAAATAGGGCTGGGGATATAGCTCAGTGGTCAAATGCCCCTGAGTTCAATCCCTGGTACCCCTACCACCCTCAAAATAAGGTTCAAACTGTACTACCTGCTATGTATTTAGGTGTATGTTTTCTGTTACATTATGAGAACATATCCATTTTTTGTCACTGGGAAAAATGTTTACTTAGTACTAGCAAACAAGTTAGTTGTTTTCATTATGTTATGTCATAGTTAAGATTTAACCTCACAGTGCCCTATAAAAGATGTGCTGTGCCCTTGCCCGCAGCTTTGCAAGCCCCCAGCTTCCTCTAGGAAACTAATTGCAAATTTTAAGACTCAGAGTCTTCATGCATAATCGAGGGACTAAATGCTCAATAGTAGTTCATTTGTAGCATTTTATTGCATATGTATATTTGGGATAATTTGATATCTGGGCTATGCAGTATCATCTTACATATAAGCATAGGAAAGAACATCCTTCTGTTTATTCGGATCATATTTTGTGTCCTGTAAGACTTTAAAATTTTCTCCATAAGCCCTTCCTTTATTGTCAACTTGTAAATATCATTTTTCTTTAAGTTTGCTGCTTTAGGTAATCAATTAAATTTATATTGCTATAATATAATAAAATATAAATATTATTTAAACTGGGTAACATTTATGATTATGTATAATAACTGGGATTCATATATAATAAATATCTTCACATATAGATATTAGGTATAAACACACATATAAATATATGTACATATAAATATGCATGCATATGAAATTGTATTTCTGTATCTATATACTGCCCACATACCATGTGGGGTTGGGGTGAGGGTGCTGAATTAGAATCACTCTGCAACCTTAAAGATCAAGTATCACGTTGGAAGACAGGAGAGCGAGAGAGAGCATGCCCCTGGAATCTCTTTATAGGGAAAAGAACAAAGGATTTTCCATAGAATGTTCTACTTCAAATAAGGCAGGGGGTGGACTGGCCAAGCCCCAAAGGGTAATGCCCAGGTGCAGAGCCATGAGAAAGCAAAACTTCTTTGCCCAGCGAAGTGGAGGTCACCTGCATTGCGCAGCCTACAGCATGCAATGCCAGACCAACACCCTCTTGGCTCATGGGTAGCCACCCACAGATATACATATTGTGTCATTATTATATCAAATTATCTGGCCAATTTATTTAGTCAAACAATATTTAGGATGTTTCTGATCAGATTGAAATCTCAGAGTTGACATTTTTTTTATCAGATTGACATTCTAAATTGATGGGATTCTGTATAAGAAGATTACCCTTCATAATTCCCTACAACTCAAAGTATCACTTGAAGGCCTTGATAGAACAAAGACTGACCTTCTATCAGCAAAAGGAACTCTGTCAGTAGGCTGCCAATTAACTAAAACTTCTACATCTTTGAATTTATAAAATGTATGTTTATAGGGTCAGATTTTGATTCAGCTCATCAAACATTGAATTCATTTAGTCTCTAAAATTACATGAGCCAGTTCCTCAAGATCTCTTTCCCTCTGCATATATATGCACACACGTACATATCCTGTTGGTTCTATTTCTCTGTAGAGCCCTGAGTGATACATATATACATATATATGATTCATACATATGTACACATGTACAATACTCATATGTGTAATATCTGTATATTATAAAAATATATATACAAAGTGTGATTTCAAACTTTGAGAGTAAGGTAAAGACATGAAGTCATTTTACTCCTGAATAACTCAATGTGTATTTCCTAAGACAGCATCATTTTCAGAATCAGGAATTCTATATTACTATTTTATGAATATCTAATCAAAAGACTCACTCAATTTCAATGACCGTTAACTGAATGGTGTCCTTTAAATAAGACAAAACCTGGGATCACAACTTATACTTCATTGCCATGCCTTTTTATTAGGCATTTGTCTTCAACAATTCTTTAATCTTTCCTTGAGCTTCATGACCATGATTTTTTTATGGTTAAAACCCATAGAATTTGTAGAATATGACAATTAGTGTTTTGATAATGTTTCCTTCTCAGTAGACCATGGCAGTACTATCACAAAAATGGTGCTGTGTCCTTCTCAATAATTCATATCAAAATCAAATAATGGCAACTTGTCCCATTACTATTGTTATTAAACTTGACAACATCAGCAACATGGCCTGCCAGATATCTCCCTTAAAATTACTACTTATGCAACCATGCTGTTATATAATTAAAGAGTGCCATATAGGGCAAATATTTGAGACTATATAAATATTTTACTCTTCATCACAATTAACTGGTAGTTTTAGTATAAATTGAAGATTTTTCCCTGTATCAATTATTAAAATGATAATTTCCAAATAATTCTTTTTCAATTCCATCATATGATCTATATTTACCAGTTATTTCTTGACAAAAGAGAAATACTAATTTTCCCCCATGTATTTATTCACTTATAGACATGTTTATTTATTTACATATGGATTTAATTCTATTTTTTCAATGATTTAGAATCTGTTATCATTTTCACAATGTTAAAATGATCTTACATTTGTATATTAGGTCCCCTCTCACGTTGGCATGTCAATAGTCTTCTCTTTTTTAACTGGAAAGTTATTTTCTGCACAAAATTTATTCCAGACTCATCTTCCACTTTCTTCATCTAGCCTCAAGATTAACAATTTCTCCAAATATTACAGTTGCTTTTGATACCAAGATTTTGGAATTAGTTGAGGTCATTACTATTGTAGTATCACTGCTTCTAGGTAGTCCTAGAGGACAGAGATAAGGGAAAAAAGTACAATTATATATGTATATACACATATGTTTACAGATGAACATGTGTATATAATGTAAATAAATAATAAATGTGATTTATATAAAACCAATTATTCATACTGACATTTCCAATTCTAGTCCAAAGCCAAATGTTTTATTCTAACCTTCTTCATCATTATTTGTGATCCCATCATGAATCATTTATATAAGTCACTTCCATTGTTCACTGTCTTCTCCTGTCTGTTCAACTAAAGAGGGCATAGAATGCAGTTTCAGAATTAACCATACCATATCCAAAGTACATGTATGAAGACATAAATTGGTGTGAATATAGTTTGTATACAAACAGATATATGAAAAACTGTGCTCTATAAATGTAATAAGAATTGTAATAAATTCCACTGTCATATATAAATTAAAAAAAAAATTTAAAAAAGAGTTAACCATACCAATATGATAAGAAAGCTGACTAGATTTCAATATTTTATTTAAAAAATCTTGTTGTTTGTATGCTTGTGTATATATTCAAAATACTGTGATCAAAAGCTATTAGTTCTTAAAATTAAATTTAACTGATATATGAAAACAAAAAAATATGTATTAATAAGATTAAGTAATGTTTTGAAATCATGTTTTTTAATGTTTAAAAATATCTAACTACTCAGATATTTATCACTTCTTTGTGATGAAAACTTTAAATATTATGATTTCCAGATATTTGAAATAAATTCTATATTAATGTTATCTATAGTCACTCTACTCTGAACTACTACACCAGAACTCCTCTCTCCTAATCTAACTTAGTACCCATTCATCAACCTCTTTCATCCCTCCCTCTCAGTACTCTCTCCAGCATCTGTTAACCACCATTCTACTCTCAACTTCTTTGAGATCAACTTTTAAGGTTCTATACATGAGTAAGATCATGCAGTGCTTGTCCTTATGCCTGGCTTACTTCATTTAACATAATGGCCTCCAATGCAAGCCAAATTGTCACAAATGACAGGATTCATGGATTTTTATGGATGAATATTATTACATTATGTATATATACCACTTCTTTATGTATTTATCACTTAACAGACACTTAAAAATCTGCTTTTATTTCTTGGTTATGTTAAATATGCTATAAAAAACATCAGAATATAAGTGTATTTTTTTCATACTGAGATAATTTCCTTTGAACATATTACCTACTAGAATTTCTAGATAACTCTACTCTATCCTTTTTCGGTGTGGTTAGATAATCAATTTAAAAGACAATTTGTTTTATTGATTTTCTTCTTTTACATTTAAGAGTATTTACCTCATTTAAGAGTATTTACCTCATTCTTTGTTGGATATATTATATAAAATTTTAATTAATTATATTTATGAGTAAATATAAAGACATTCACACATATATGTATATGCATGTGAAGTGTTTATACTAAGAGGTATACTTAGAGCAGTATTACTCCCTTTTGATCTTTTCAAAATCATTCGAGTCCCCTATCCTTTACATTTCGTCGCCATTTGCTACATAAAATAAATAATCCAATTATTTTATGCTTTGCTTTCTACAAAAATATGCACATTTAAAGCCACCCCAGTTTGTTTTTCCTTTTATCTAATTAATGATAGCTTACTGGGCTGGGGATATTGCTCAGTTGGTAGTGTGCTTACCTCCCATGCACAAGGCCCTGGTTTCAATCCCCAGCATCACACACACACACACAATAAATAAATAGATAGATAGATAGATAGATAGATAAAAAATCATAGCTTACTGTCAACATTTTTTATATCTGTTTTTATAAAACTGTTTTCTGGATATTAGACCATGACACAGCAATCCTTGACATAGTATTAAACACAAGTCACAGTAATCTATCTCATTCTTCATTGCAGGCAAACATTTCAAATATGATAATAAATATAACATGATAAATAAATAGAAAGGAACAAAATTCAACTGCTCCCTAGCAGCCTATCACAACCATGGCATTTTATACACATGACTGTGTCTAAAATGTCCTCCCCACATCAGATTACTGCTATTATGAATTTAAGAAGAATAGCCTTATGTTTTAATCTGATTTTTCAAATTGTTCACTTTCTTCTCAACTCTGTGTCATTCAACTGTGCTTCAATTAGGGAGTCTGTACATCCTCAGAACTTGTTTCTAGCTGACAGGGAAAAATGGTATTGACTATATTTTCATAGATTAGTTATGAACATTTTATCTGAATTAATTCCTGACCCCTTGACATGGAAGGCTTTACTATTAATTGGTTCAAAATAAAAACACTGAGAAACTGCTCCTTACCTTTCCCATCCCTTCTTAGGATGAATTCACAAAGAGAGTTTGAACCACATTCAAATGCATGCATATAAATTAATCATATCTTTCCTTGGGTGAACACTAACAAGGTGAAATGTTTCTGCTTTGAAATCTGCAGTCATTGCAATGATTACATATGCAGGGACCTCTATATTTTGTAGTTTCAAAAAGCTCTCTCTCTCTCTCTCTCTCTCTCTCTCTCTCTCTCTCTCTATATATATATATATATATATATATATATATATATATAATGTATATGCATGGGATCGAACCCAGAGTCATTTAATATATATAATATTTATAAACATTTATATAATTACATACTTATATTTAGTATATTTATATTTATATATTAAATATATATTTATATATTTATATACTAAATATAAATATACTAAATATACACTTATATAAATATATTTATATTTATATACTAAATATACACATATAAATATATATATTTAGTCATTAATATATAATCATATAAAAAAGAATTCTAAGCTTTGTAATTTTCAAGTTAAGATAGTTACAAAAGCAATAATAATTTTTTTTCAGTTAAAACTAATAGAAATCAGTATACAGGTTCTTCCAAAGCTAAAAATAAAATTACCATATGATCCAATCATAATGTTCTTTGCTATTTATCCAACATAATTAAAGTCAGCATGCTTTAGAGATACACACACCCATGTTTATTGCTGTGTCATTCACAACAGTCAGATTATAGAATCAATCTAAATGTCCATCAACCAATGAGTGGATAAAGAAAATGTGGTACATATACACAATGGAGTTTTATTCAGCCATAAAGAAAAATAAAATTGTGTCATTTGGGTGGAAGAGGAGAGCATCACGTTAAGTGAAATAAGTTAGAGAAAACAGTATTTTGTATTTGGAAGCTAGAGATAAACAAAAAAAAAAAGAATGCCATAAAAGTAGAAGGAAGACTATTAGGGTAGAAGAAGGGCATCAGGAGGAGGGAGGAAAGAAGGGAAGAAAGGTCTTGGAGAGCAAAGTTGACCAAATTGTTTTAATGCATATATGAACAAACCACAAGAAAATTCACCATTCTGTATAATTAACATGAACCAATTAAAATACCCAGACAATACCTGTTCTGTAATCCTCAAATCTCATTATTAGTTGTTAAATTTTTACTTAAAATATGAAATAAATAATTAAGCTATATTCATATTTAGTCATTAATATATAATCATATAAAAAAGAATTCTAAGCTTTGTAATTTTCAAGTTAAGATAGTTACAGAAGCAATAATAATATTTTTTTTCAGTTAAAACTAATCCAACAGCCCAGTGGTGTGGTCCATGCCTATAATCCCAGCAGCTCTGAAGGTTGAGGCAGGAGGATCACCTGTTCAAAGCCAGCCTCAGCCATGGCGAGGCACTAAGCAACCAAGGGAGACCCTGTCTCTAAATAAAATATAAAAAAGGGCTGGGGATGTGGTTCAGTGGTTGAGTGCCCTGAGTTCAATTCCCGGTTTGAAAAAAACAAAAAATAGTCCAGCAATATCAGTAAGATAAATATGTTAATAAGAACATTAATATTCATTCTGTGTAAGGAAAAAATAGCAACATACCTAGTATATGGGAGGCTCTCTATGAACTTGCTATTTCTTTTTATTCACTAGACTATCAGCTTCTGAAAGCCTAGGAACATGTTTTTATATTTGTATCCTTTATGATTAGCCCATGACTAAATACAATAAATGATCAAATGTACCTTTAAGAGATAAATGATTAATTAGAAAAGATGTGAATGGAGCTAATGAATATTTGAAGCATCATAGAAGTGTCATAGCTTGCAGTTGCAATGTCATAATTAAACTTCAAATCCACACAAGCCTTTCCATTCTCTGTTTCTACCCTTTCTACCCTTCCACAGGACTGTCCATATATTGCATTCTCCTCACTATGACCCACCACAATCATTGCTTTTGTAGTGGAATATTAAGAGCCCACATAAGCTGCATCTCATTATTTCACAGTGGAGAATAAAAAACAAATGGTCCCCAAAATGGTTTGGATTAACCAAAGATGAAAGTAAGACATCAGCTCTAAATCCCTCTCAATCTCCTGGGTAGGGCTAGGTTCATCTGGCATATATTAACTATCATTAATGCTAAAAGACCAAGCAATACTTGGCAGCCCTGAAGTTTTATTCCTTCAAAAAAATGAATTCCCTTTAGAATCACCAATTAGAGTTCCCAGAGTTTTCTGGCTCTTAATGACCACTACATAACTCAGAAGAGAGACTTTATTAGGAGGTCTACAGGTTGGAGTTTACATGCTTTAAAGATGCATTTTCTTATGGAACTCTGAATTCAGAAGGTTCCTGCCCATGGAGCTATTTCTCCACCAGGATTCATTGTGCTTACTGCATCTGAACTGGTAAGAAGGCATTGTTAGCATATTAAAGCCAATACATTTGGCTGTTAGAACTCACACAAATAACTGCTGTTCACTAAACATGTTGTGAATACACATATAAAGGCACAGTTTCAAGTTTCAGAAAAAGCTCCAGAGATTCTAAATTTTTTTCCAAAAGAAAACTAAAAACAGAGTTACAAAAAGAGAGATGATTTACGTGAAGTTTCTAGTTTAGAGTTTGAAATACAGGAGAGTTTTAATAAATCATTGAATTTATTATTATTGAGGAAAGAATGAAGAGATTCCATTATATGCGAGGCACTGTGCTAGGTGCTAATATAACAATAATAACAAAAAATTAATAATCTTGGAAGGAAAGAATAATCAATATATATATATATATATATATATATATATATATATATATATATATATATATATATATATCTTTTATATATACAAAATTACAACATAGGTAATAAGAGCAGTGCTCCAGGGATATAGAAGAGAGAATCTTCAACTCTATGTTAGGAAAAGTGCCACTGAGAATGTTATCCATTTAGACATTGAGGATGAGTAGCATGAGTTAGGAAAGCAAAGGATAGCTCATTGATTGGTATGTGTGCATTTCTTCTTATGAGGGACTCGCATTTCCTGAAATCTTTTTTTTTCTAGAGGCTTTATGGGAAGAGCTGGGCTGCTGTTAAATAAGTTCCTAAAATAGCCAACTCTCAAGGACCCTTGCTAATTTGAGATTCTGAGCATTGCTATGTCCTAGGCAGAGTTCTATTTGGAATTTTATTTTGTTACTATTGTTGTTGAATGGCTCCTAACCAGTCACAGGGAGAGAGATTTCTCCAACTAGTGTTGCTGATCGCTGACCTTAGAACTTTTGCTGAGAAGTTGGAAAGAATGAAGAGCTTAGAAAACACAAGTGTGCACTAAACAAGAAGTGCAGACCTGTCCTACATACCTCTTAGAGCCTGAGGAAGCACAGAAGTTAGATCACTAGAATTCAGCTTTACTTCTGTGTCCCCACCAATAATTCCTCTGATATTTTAACTAATTCATTGCAAAAATTTGCCTCAGAATAGCAGACAATTCAACTTAAATGGCAACATGATTTAAAAAAGAAAAACCCTGCTCAGTATAAATGCAATAACAGTGTTATTTATTCAACTATTCAGTATTTTATTTTTTACTAGGAATTTATCTATTAATTCTAATGATCTTATTATGAAAAAATAGCTTTTAAAAACTTGCAGTGAAATGCAAGGCTAGGCTAAAGGTAAGCCTCAACTCCAAAGTTATGGATGTTTAACTTTTATATCATGAAGTTCAGAGTCTGAATTCCTGCACTTTACCTTAATGAACTTCAGCAAGTAAACACTGAGTGGCAACAGCTAACATTTGCTGTGTGCCATCTATGAGCTCAGTTATGGGATAAGAACTTTGTGTACACTCTTTTGATCAAAATATTCCACCCACCTCTGAGTCACATTCCTTATTGTTAATTTTGTGATATAACATAGGTACTTAGAAATGCCTAATATGGAAAATACTGATGAGTATATTGTGATGTTACAGAAAACCTGAGCATGCCTTCCCCTTCATTGTCTAACACTAAGTCCTCCACACAACTCAGCCTTCAATGACAAGCCAATCACGGAATTCTTGCGATTCCTTTATTCTTTCTGTTTCTTGACAAGTAACACTTAAATAGCGATATCACTGAGGTCAGTTACAGATCATGTGAATTTGAATAGAAAAAAGAACATCTCATTAGTATTTTTCAAAGCTGGTAGATTATTTTTCTCTATTTACAAAGAAATTACATCACTGGATCTAAATCCTTAAACCCATTTGGCATACTGTATGTGTTCATAAGTGCAAGGAAGCACTTTACAGGTGAGTGTTAAATCCTAAGATAAAAATTTGCAGCACATAGCTCTGCATAGGTTTTTATGAGTGACTGTTAATTAAATGGCTATACCACAAGTGACACATTCTTTTTATAAATTTATCAAAGTCTTAGTAGTTTAAGATTTAAGGTGGGTTGAAATGTATTCCATTGTACAGGGATGGCATGGTAGAAAAAGAAGAATGCTGTCCTAATCTGTATGTAATGTGTAATTTTAAAATTTTTCCATAGATCCTGCTTTTGAAGTTTTGTCTAAAACTATTTGCCTAATCCAAATCCATGCATATTTTCTCTCTTTTATGTTCCTTAGAAAATGTAGGTTTCCATGTTACATTTAGCTTTATGATCCACATTTTAGGTAAATTTTATACACATCAAGAGGTTTAGATTGAGTTTCATTGTATTTTTTTATTTTACATATTCACATATCCAATTTTTCAATCTTGATTTGTTTCAAAGACTTTTTTTACACATGCAGAGCTCATTTTTTCATCTCTGGTTGTATACAAAGTATATGCACACCATTTATATCTTCATAAATGTACTTAGGATAATGATATCCATCTCATTCCACCATCTTTTTTTACCCCCGTTTCAAAGATTTTTATGCTTTAAACTATATTTTCTCCTTTCACCTATTTTGCACAAATGTGTTATTGTATTTAAAAGTGCATAACTCTAAGGTCGCTATTTTTAAAAAAATATTTTTAGTTGAAGATGGACACAATATCTTTATTTATTTATTTTTATGCAGTGGTAGAGCACTTGCCTAGCATGTGTGAGGCACTGGATAAATAGTGCCTCACACATGCTAGGCAAGTGCTCTACCACTGAGCTACAATCCCAGTCCCCTAAAATCACTCTTAATTCTGTTTGTGCTCTGTCCACCATGTCATCTTTCTTTATGCTCTAAAACTTCTTAAACTCTGTGTCTCACTCAATGTCTCAGTTTCCTCATCTCACATTGAGTTCATTTCTCAAGTTTTCAATCAAAGAAGTTATTTGCTGAAAAATAGAGTATGGATTGATGGTCAAGGCTAAAGGACCATACCATGTGATAGCAGAAAGAGCTATTTCTACTGCTCTCTCAGATCCAAACTATACCTAAGTATTATCTTTAATTTATGAAACAATCTTTAATTTATGAAACATCATGCCTCATTGTCAGTAACTTATATGTTTGCAAAGAAAATATAATTGATTTCGGAGAGTAGTATAAGATTTTAAAAACCTTTATACTTTTTCTTTCCATTTAAGTTAATTTTATTTTTATTTAATAACATAAAATGTACACATTTCAGGGTATCATGAAATGTTTTAAATCATGCATACATAGTTAAATGTTTAAACAAGGACAAATATGTCTATCACCTTGAGCATTTATCATTTCTTTACAGTGAATACATTAAAAATCTTTCTTATAATTTTTTGAAATATACATTATGTTATCCTGTAGTGTCACCCTCTTATGCGATAGCACATCAAAAATTCTTACTCCTATCTCACTCTAAATTAGTGATCAACCTCTATCAATCTTTCCTTCATTCTAAACTAGTGATCAACCTCTATCAATCTGTCCCTCATCCTCCTTCTCTCCATAAACAGTGGTAACTACAATTCTACTCACAAATTCTATAAAATTATTTTTTTATATTCTACAAATATGTGAGATCATGCTTGTTCATCTGTACCTGGCTTATTTTACTTAGTGTTCTTCACTTCTATCCATATTTTTGAAAATGACAGGGTTTTTTTTAGCTGAATGGTGGTAATTCATTGCCTATATGTACTGCCTTTTCTTTGTACATTCATCAGTCTATAGACACTTAGATTTTTTTTCCCAATCTTAAACACTGTGAATAGTGATGTGAATATGAGAGTACAAATGTCTCTTTGACTTATTGATTTCATTTCCTTTGGATAGTCACCCAGTACTGGAACAGCTGGATCATGGTATAGTTGTTAATAAATTTTTGAAAAACCTCCATATTGTTTATCATACTGGCTGTACTAACTTACATTCCCACCAACAATGGGTGAAGGTTCACTTTTCCTAATATTGTTGAAAGAACATAGCAACCTTTGTGGTATAAGTGATCTCTTTTTCTCTCTGCAGGTCATCTGTGAACAAGCAATGAGATCAAAACCATGCAACTACTAAATCAGTCTCAAGTATCAGAATTTATTTTGGTGGGACTGACCAGCTTTAAGGATATAGAGTTTCTTCTCTTTGCCCTCTTCTCAATTATCTATTTGGTAACAGTTTTAGGGAACCTTCTCATTATACTTACTGTATTTTTAACCCCAAACCTGAACACCCCCATGTACTTCCTCCTTGGGAATCTCTCCTTTGTGGATATGTCCCTTGCTTCCTTTGCCACCCCTAAAATGATTGTGAATTTGATAAAACACAGGAAGACTATTTCTTTTCTTGGTTGCTTCACTCAAATATTTCTTCTCCACTTACTAGGTGCAACTGAAACTGTACTATTGGTTTCCATGGCCTTTGATAGATATGTGGCCATTTGTAAGCCCCTACACTACATGACCATCATGAACAAGAAACTGTGTATTTTGCTTGTAGTGATGTCATGGTGCTCAGGTCTCCTTCATGTAGGACTTCAGTTACCCTTTGCCATAAACTTGCCTTTCTGTGGTCCTAATGTGGTGGATAGCATTTTCTGTGATCTGCCTCTAGTTAGCAAACTTGCATGCACAGATACCTATTTTGTACAAGTAGTCATTGTTGCCAACAGTGGCATGATCTCCATGAGCTGTTTCCTCATTTTGCTTATTTCCTACACTTTAATCCTCACAACCATTAAAAGAAGCTCTTCTATTGGGCAGTCTAAAGCCCGTTCCACTTTGACAGCTCACATCACAGTGGTGATTATCTTCTTTGGACCGTGCATCTTTATCTATGTCTGGCCCTTCAACAACCACTCTGTGGATAAGTTCCTTGCTGTATTCTATACCATTATCACCCCTATCTTGAATCCACTTATCTACACTCTACGGAACAAAGAAATGAAGACAGCCATGAGGAAACTCTGGAGAGCTCTTGTGCATTCTAACGAAGATTCTTAGGTTAAAAGCATGATTACAGAGAAATGGAGTATTGTTCATACCTCTAAAACTTTCTTTTAAAATAAACTTATCCAAGTAATATAGAGAGAGACAAATAAAATAGCAAGATTCTAGAAGATAGATATCTGATAATATTTTGAATGTTTAACCAATGTAAAATTAATAAATTTTTATTGATCCTTAAAATGATGTTCAGTGAGTTATAACAATTGTCAAAAATCTCCTTGTCTGTCAGAGCAGTTTGATTTATATGTATTTTAAAAAGGTACTCATAAGGCTTGCTATGAAAGGCCAATTAAGTCAATCTGCAGAATGTCTGTTATAATTTTCTGTACATAAAGATAATTTTCTATCTTCTCTATGATATTAGTGTCTGAGTCACAAATCCATGTGGTACCTTTACAAAGCCAGAAACTGAGTTGCCACCATCTACCTTCCTGATCAAAGTCACTCATTTTTCCTTTTGCCACCAAAATAAGATTTTTATATGCTCATCTTTATGGCTATTAATAAAATGAAATCTTACTACCATCTTCATGACCTCGATATTTCAATTTCATAGAATTATGCCCTGACTCCAAATAGAAGGTTATACATTTTAGAGAAATACTGTGAATTTTGGAAATGATATTATATATTGCTTCCAATATATGTGTATAAGGGAAAGAACTCAGGGGCACTTAAACACTGAGCTACATCCTTAGCCCTTTTTAATATTTTATTTAGAAACAGAGTCTTATTGAGTTGCTTAGAGCCTCACTAAGTTACTGAGGCTGGCTTTGAACTCTCGATCCTTCTGCCTCAGCCTCCTGAGCCACTGAAATTATGGTGTGTGTCACTGCACCCAGCTTGAAAGAAATATATTTTTGTTTGTGTTCCATGGCCCAGACATCAGCTCAGCCAATATAGAAAGAGAATCCATGACTTGAGTCCTGAACCACCATATCTAGTCTCTCTGACTCTTTGTTTCAAAAGCACCTGTGCCTCAAATACCATTACCAATGGGCAATGGGAGTCCTTGGTCCCAGGTGTCACTGTGATCACTCCTGAGAATGCAGATCTATAGTAGTGCACACCAGCTTGTGCTTCTGGCCTCCATTCCAAGGCTTCCCAAGAACACCACCCATCTGATACTTATATCACTATAAGTAGGCCTTGAATCTAGACTCTGTGCCATGAGGGTTTCTCTGTGTCATAACACCATTAGTAGCAGACAAAGAGTCTGGAAAGATGTTAGTAGCCATCACCACTAAAGACCCTGATCACCACCACAGAGTTCCATGGTGTCAATCAATGCTACCTTGCAATCTTCTGCAACATCAACTTCAGCTGAGAGAGAAAAGTAGAATCAATACCACTGTGCACCCATGGTCGTCACAACAGTTTCAGCCTACCCAACAGTGCCCTTTCACCCCCACATAGAAAAGCATCTTTCCCATGGAAAGCAGCATGTGAGGTCTGGGAAAGGTAAGTGCTCTGGTAAATGCAAGGAGTGTACTTACAACAACAGTGTATGAAAAACCAAGAAACATGCCTTCACAAAAGAATTCAGTAATTTATCCAGTATCTGAATCCAAAGAAATGAAGACCTATGATCTACTAGGCCCATAATGCACAATAATTGCTTTAAGGAAACTCCGGAAGCTTCAGTATAACTAATTTAACAAAACAATTAGAAAAACAATAATTATCCAAAAGAAATTTTACAGAGAGGTTGAAATTAATTTAACCCCCCCCCCAATTAGTTAAAAAATTAATAAGATATAAATTACTTAAATTACAACATCAAAAATATAAAATGTGGGAAGAGGTGGAGTAAAATTATAATTTTTAAAGAAAATTAAAGTAAAATATTTTTCCAGTTAAAGTAGATTATAACTGTAGAGCCTGTGCAAAAGGAAAACAAAGAGAGAGTGTGGATATACTTCTATCAAAAAAAAAAAAACTGATTCAAAAACTGTACAAAGTAACTAGAAAGTCATTATATAATGATGAAAAGGTCAATTCAGCACGACAGTGTAACAATTGATACACCCCCAGAATTGAAGAAAAATTTTGAAGCAAGAGATCGAATGCAAGATAACTAGGGCCTTCAGTACTATAGTTTCAACAATAGATACATCATACAGACAAAAAATCAATAGGAAACTTCAGAGTTAAGCTACACTAGAACAAATGGACCTAACAAATATACACATATTATTCCCTTCAAAAACAGAAGAATGCATGTTCTTCTGTTCATGTTCTGAACATGAACACTTCATGTTCAAGTGTATAAATCACATTCTCCATGACAGATCATGTGTTGGGCCACAAACCAAGTCCTATAAAATTTAAGGTATAAATCATATCAGGTATTTATTCTGACCACAGTGGTATACAACTAGAAATCAATAAGTTAAGGAATTTTATTATTTTTTTTTCTTTACCTACCATAGCTAAAGTAAAGATCCATTATGGAATTCATAAATGAGTGTTGTGTTTATATGTCTACCAACAGCAGTACTTTTTTTAAGGAAAGCAATATTTCTCTGCTTTGAATTAAGCAATGCATGATTTTATTTTATTTTTATTTATTCATTTATTTATTTTTAATTTATTTTTTATTGGTTGTTCAAAACATTATAAAGCTATTGACATATCATATTTCATACAATAGATTCAAGTTGGTTATGAACTCCCAATTTTACCCCAAATACAGATTGCAGAATCACATCGGTTACACATCCACATTTTTACATAATGCCCTATTAGTAACTGTTGTATTCTGCTACCTTTACTATCCTCTACTATCCCCCCTCCCTCCCCTCCCATCTTCTCTCACTACCCCATCCACTATAATTCATTTCTCTCCTTGTTTATTTTCCCATTCCCCTCACAACCTCTTATATGTAATTTTGTATAACAATGAGTGTCTCCCTCCATTACCATGCAATTTCCCTTTCTCTCCCTTTCCATCCCACCTCATGTATCTGTTTAATGTTAATCTTTTCTTCCTGCTCTTCCTCCCTG
Source organism: Marmota flaviventris (assembly GCF_047511675.1). NCBI lineage: Eukaryota > Metazoa > Chordata > Mammalia > Rodentia > Sciuridae > Marmota > Marmota flaviventris. Next base: position 81,092,520 of record NC_092499.1, on the reverse strand, counting down.
CTCTGTTCTTAGTTGCTCTCATTATATCAAAGAAGACATTTGGTATTTGTTTTTTAGGGATTGGCTAGCTTCACTAAGCATGATCTGCTCTAGTGCCATCCATTTTTTAGATAACTTAAAAATGTATGGAATAGCTGACATTATCCTAAACAAATAATGGGTCAAGGAATAAAAAGAAAGGGGGGGGGGGGGTGATTGGAAAATTATTTATTTATTTATTTATTTAAGGTGCAGATGGACACAACACAATGCCTTTATTTTTATGTGGTGCTGAGGATCGAACCCGGTTCCCGCCTGTGCTAGGCCAGGGCTCTACCGCTGAGCCACAATCCCAGCCTTGGAAAGTAATTTAAAAATATCAAAATGGACATACATTGTACCAAAAAAAAATGAGAGGCAGCAACTGAAGTTATAAGAAGAAAGTTTATAGCAATGAAGACCAACATCAAAAAAAAAAGAATATAGGTCTGACAACCTAATATGACATGTAAAAGGAACTAAAGCAATAACAATTAAGTTCAAAGATGGCAAAAGAATAATATTAAAGATCAAAGAGAGGGGGCTGGGGATGTGGCTCAAGCACTTGCCTGGCATGCATGCGGCCCAGGTTCGATCCTCAGCACCACATACAGACAAAGATGTTGTGTCCGCCAAATACTAAAAAATAAATATTAAAAAATTCTCTCTCTCCCTCTCTCTCACTCTCTCTCTCTCTCTTTCTTTAAAAAAAAAAAAAAAAAAAAAAAAACAGATCAAAGAGGAAATAAAGTACAAGCCCGAAAACAATAAAAAGGTCAACAACGTAAAAGCTGATTTTTTGAAAAGGAAAACAGAACAGAGAAACCTTGAACTACATTAAGAAAAAGTGATATTCATAAATAAATAAAAGCAGTCATTATAGTACAGAAATATAAAGGATAATGAAAAGCTACTATGCATAACTATTTAACAAAAAATGAATAACCTAGAAAAAACGGATAATTACTAGAAACCACATACAAAAACTAAATCATGAAGAAATAGAAAATCTGACCAGATCAATAGCAATTAAGGAGACTGAATCAGTAGTGAAATGTCTTCCATCATAGAAAACCCTGGACCTGTTATCCACACTGTTGAATTCTGAATAGAAAAAATATTGGTATGTCATAAACTTTATTTTCTCAAAAGAATTGTCAAGATGGAGTATTTTCAAACTCATTTTTAGAGGGAAACATCCTTCTAGCAAAGCCAGACTAGAACACTGAAAGAAAAAGAAAATTTCAAAACCTCCTATAAATATATATTAATCAAAAAGAGCATGATACTGACATAAAAAGAGACCCACTGCTCTATGGGACAGAATAGTGAACACAAAAGAAATTCCAAGCTGGATGGGGTGGCACATGCTTGTAATTCTCACCTGCTCAGGAGGCTGAGGCAGGAGAATCACAAGTTCAAAGCCAGCATCAGCAACTTAGAGAGGCCCTAACCAACTCAGTGAGACCCTGTCTCTAAATAAAATATAAAAATGGCTGAGGATGTGGCTTAGTGGTTAAGTGCCCCAGGGATTTAATCTCTGGTTACTCCCTCCCCCACCACCCCTGAAAAAAAAAAAAAAAAAAGAATTTCGACACTTTTGGTCAATTTATTTTCAAGGTACCTACTAACAACACAATAGGGAAAGAACAGTCTCTTTTATAAAAAAAAAACAAAATTATTAATGAAAGTGTATAACTACACATAATGCTAACACAAACCAGATGATAACATCTGTAGCTCTTTTAATAACATGAAAAGTATATTTCAGAATATTACAAAGGAATATTACTAAAGGCAACAGAAGATCATCAGGTCATCTCACCCAGAAATAGCACTCAATCAGGATGACCTAACAATTTTCCTAATTGTTATTACGGACCATGTATGCCCCTAATCATAGAGCTGAAATATGGGAATAAAACTGATAAAACTACTAGGAGGAGGAACAGAGAGAAAATTATAATAAAAACATCAAAATCCACACTGTCAATAATTGATTAAAGTTGATAAAAACTCATTAGAGTTGAACCACTTTTATATAATTGATATTTATAAAATACTTTGATCAAATTTATTAAATTTATCTTTTTTCTGAAGTGAACATACATACATTTGCCAAGTTAGAGAATATTCTGAGCCATAAAACAATCATAATTAATTTTAAAAGTGTTTAAATTACCCAGATTTGTACATAGATGTATAAAACAGTTCTATTTGTAATCTCCCAAAGTAGAAAGAAGACAAATATCCTAAAGCAGATGAATGGATGACAATATGCTGGTCTTTAAGTATGACTTAATAGTATTAAGCAACAGAAAAGAATGTTCCATTGATGCAAACACCAAAATGACAAATATCACAATATGTATGATGAGAAAAAGAAGTCATATTTAATACAAGTTCAGACTACTTAATTTCAAGATTAGTGGTTTTCTACAGAGGGAGGATTTGTGCATGGAAAGACTAGAAAGAGGTTATCCAGGGACAAGAAAGCTTTGGGAGCTGAGGTACAAAAAAAATGTACATTTTCAATATGAACAGTTTATTATGTGTGAATGTACTGTGTTCATCATCTCTAGCAATTAGAGAAATGCAAATCAAAACTACTCTAAAATTTCATCTCACTCCAGTCAGATTGGCAATTATCAAGAATACAAGCAACAGTAAATGTTGGCAAGGATGTGGAGAAAAAGGTACAATCATATTTTGCTGGTGGGACTGCAAATTGATGCAACCACTATGGAAAGCAGTATGGACAGTCCTCAGAAAACTTGGAATGAAACCACCAATTGACCCAGCTATCCCACTCCTTGGTTTGTACCCAAAGGACTTAAAATCAGCATACTACAGTGATGCAGCCACATCAATGTTTATAGCAGCTCAATTCGCAATAGCTAGACCATGGAACCAACCTATATGCCCTTCAAAAGATGAATGATAAAGAAAATGTGGTACATATACATAATGAAATATTATACCACCTTAAAGAAGAATGAAATCATGGCATTTGCACTTAAGTGGATGGAGCTGGAGAATATCATACTAAATATCATACTAAGTGAAATAAGCCAAGCCCCTAAAACCAAAGCCTCAATGTTTTCTCTGATAGGTGGATCTGATCCATAATAGGGTGTGGGGGATAAAGGGACTTTGAATTATGCAGAGGGAAGTGAGGGAAGGGGAAAGGGTGTGGGGATAGGAAGGCAGTGGAATGAGATGGGCACTATTATTCTATATACATGTATGATTACACTATTGGTGTGACTCTGGACCATGCTCAGCCAGAGGAAAGAGAAATTGGGCTTCCTTGTGTACAATGTGTCAAAATGCATTCTATTGTCATGTATGACTAATTAGAACAAATTAAAAATTTTAAAAAGCTAAGAAATCAAAATAAAGGTGTTTTAAACTCATTTTAATATTCTTTTTTAAAACAAATATATCTTAATAAATTTTACAACCATTTCACAAACTCAGTGAATGTAATCATTACTGGCATCAGATCAATATTGGTGTCAGATTCGCCATTTTAGGTCAGGGGGCCATTTTATCTAGAGCCTCCCGAGTTTTGATTCTGAGGCATTGCTGCTTAACTTCCTGTAAGAACATGTTGCCTGCTAAATGATTAACCCCACCCCAGCTTATGATGCAACTCCTAAGCAGCTGATGAAAAGCCTCTTGCAGGCTATAAAGCTGCTCTGAGTGCTCTCCTCGGAGGGACAGCCTGTTGGTTTGCCTGGTGTCACTAACAATAAACTCTTGTGTGAGATTCAGGTGTGAGGTGTGGTCTTTGGACTTTGTGTGGAATCTGCAAGTGTCCACTGGTGCTGTGACTGGGATTAGGCTCTCCCATCAACCTTGCTCTCCCTTTGGGGATCTGAGCTGCTTTGAGATTCCATACTCGGTCCTAAGCCGCCCTCACTGCGAATTCACCTTCCATTTCACTGAACGCTTGACTTCTCATCCACCACCCACTGATTCGGGGAAGTTCCCCTGCCTTAAGTCCACTCAAAGGACCTGTGGGTCCTGGGAAGTGACCTTGAACATCCGGCACTCCCAGGGTTCCCATTTGGTTGGGAATGGAACCCCATCCACGGCTTTCAGAGATACATTTGGTTCCTACCGTTGGCCGAGTCCATAAGCTCAGAAGGTCTCACCCCTGGCAAAAGATCTTTCTCTGGGTCTCGGCCTGAAAGCCCTGGTGCCAGGCACTGAGAATCCCTACAGGCCTCAGCCCCAGCTACTGTCCTGAGGCGATGAGGACTCCCAAAACGGTTAGCTCTTCCTCATTCGGTATAAGAGAACACAGAGGTACACCTCTGCTTCTCACTACCGACTCTCTTTTTCTCTTGCCATGAGTGTAGCCACCCCTGCCATCCCTAGGACATCCCCTTGGGGGTTGCCTTTTAGCAAACTTAGACTCACTCTGCCTTACCCCTGACTTAATGGTGCAAAAACTAATTTGACTCTGCAACCAAATTTGGCCTCTCTATACCTTTGACAATGATTCTAAATAGTTGCTAACAGCACTCTAGATCCCAACATTTTGAGGGAACTTTTTAACTTCTGTGAGTGCTTGGGAAACATAGAAAGCAATCTCCCGTGTTCAGGCCTTCTCTTTACTTCATTCCAAATGGTCCCTCTGCTCTTCCTGTTCTCAGGCCCAAGTTCTCTGGCTCTTGAAACCCTCTCTTCTCTACCTCAGGACCTTCCTGAAACCCTAGACTTCAACCCTGCTGATGAACCCTCTTCCTACTGTTCTCCACTTTCTGCTCCAAATGCTTCGGGACCTCCCTCACCTACTTTCAGTCTACCCGCTACTTGCTTTAGCTCCAGCACAAACCCCTCTACCCAGCACACACCTCTGCTTCCCCTTTGTGAAGTAGCAGAGTCAGAGGGAGTTGTTTGGCTACACATCTCTTTCTCCTTTAGTGACCTCTCCCGGATCAAAAGAAGGCTAAGGGCCTTCACCTCCAATCTTTCAGGGTACATTAAAGAATTTCAATACCTAACCCAATCATATGATCTAACTCTCCATGACATCCATAAGATCCTATCCAACATCCTCCTACTTGAGGAACACAGGCAAGTTTGGGATAGGCTAGAAACTATGTTGAGGAGGTCCACCAAACCTCCCCCACTCACCCAATTGGCACTGAGGCAGTCCCTGACCATGACCCCTCCAGTTTGGTTGGAGGGATCACTAGTAGGAACCAATTTATTTCCTGCCTCATGGCAGGACTAAGAAAATCAGCACATAAGGAGGCTATTAACTATAAGAAACTCCAAGAAGAACTTCAGGACAAAAATGAAATCTCCTCAATATTCTTGGACCACCTCACAAAGGCCCTTTTGCAGTACAGCAATCTAGACCCTGAAACCCCAGATGGGAGACAACTACTAATGACCTACTTATTCTCCCAGAGCTTCCCCAACATTTAGGCTAAACTCAAACACCTAGAGAAGGTACCCCAAACTCCTCAAGCAGAGGTTTTGCAATGGGAGAGATGAGAAGGCCCATAAACAAAAATATCAGATGCTGGCCAAGGCCTTTCAACCTGCCTCAACCTCTGTCACTGGGGTATCCCTGCTCCCTAGGAAGGAGCCAGGGGAACCCCGGACCCCTGCTTCATATGTGTCAAAGGGGTCATTGGGCCACAGCATGCCCAAGTGCCCAGAAACCTCCTGGTGCATGTCCCAAATGCCATCAAGAAGGACACTGGGCCATCAACTGTCCTCACACACCAAGAGTTGCAAGGCCATCTAGCTCTGATACCTTTCAAACAGATCTTCTAGGTCTGGCAACGGATGACTGAGGGGGCCCAGGATCCCCTCACCCAACCACCACCATTACTTCTCCAGAGCCCAGAGTAATCATTGTGGTAGCAGTTGGGCCCATCTCTTTCCCTGTGGACACTGGAGCCACATACTCTGTCCTAAAGGAGTTTTGGGGACCTACTTCTCTTTTTTGTTCATCTCTTGTCAGGTAGAAGGAACACCTTACCAGTCCCTACAAACCCCTTTGCTTCACTGCAAATTCCAGGGCATTACCTTTTCCCATTCCTTCCTGGTGATTTCCTACTGCCCAGCTCCTCTCTTAGGCAGGGACCTCCTAGCCAAAGTTGGAGCTTTCATTACCTTAGCTCCTGAGTCTCACCTCAATCTCAGCTCACCTCCAGTACCCCTCCTGCTAGTACTCCAGACAAATTCCATGACCTCTTACCTGCATCAAGGTTGATCCCTCAATCTGGGACCTCCAAAACCCCTCCATAGCCGCCCATCACCCTCCCTTGATAATACATCTCAAGGATCCCCACCTATTTCCCTGAACAACCCCAATACCCACTTTCCCTCCAAACCCTCAAGGGTCTCAAATTTTTAATCTTTGATCTGCTCCAAAAAGGCTTCTTATGCCAAATGAACTCCTGTTTTAACACACCATCTTAGCAGTCAAGAAACCAAATGGATCCTACAGAAAAGTACAGAATCTTCACCTCATGAATATAGCCTTAATCAACATTCCCCCAGTTGTTCCCAACCCCTATATCCTCCTCTCCACTGTTCCCTCACACACCACTCTTTTTCAGTTTTGGATATAAAAGATGCCTTTCTCTCCATTCCCTTATACCACCAATCCCAGTACATTTTCACCTTCACCTGGACAGACCTCCACTCCTTTAACTTGGACTGTCCTACCCAAGGATTTAGAGATAATCCCCATCTATTTGGCCAAGTCCTTTCTAGGGATTTATCTTCCCTCTCACTCCCCCAATTTAAACTTATTCAATATGTAGATGATCTCCTCCTTTACAGCCCCTCTTTACAGATTAGTCTCATTATATGGCAATCCCAGAGGACCTCTGTCTTTGCACATCTTCAAAACCTTGACTTTCAACCCTCCAAAGCTCTCTGCTACTTTCTAAAGAAGACTCTTGTCAGGCAGAGGAGGTTACTGCAAAGACTACCAGCTCCTGACGCCCAAGACTGAGACTTATGACTCATGGTCAACTCCTCTGACTTCAAAGACTCTGCCCCTACCTAAAACCCTCCCTGACCCCCTTTAAGGGAATGAGATTCTTCTCCCCTAATCAGCAGGAAGAAGCTACAGAAGAAAGATCATTGTCCTCACCCCCAGTTTCTATAAAACCAAAAGGGAAGAATCTTGGCATCAAATTAATATTGGCATCAGATTCACCATATTAGGTCAGGAGCCATTTTATCTAGAGGCTTCAAAGTTTCAATTCTGAGGCAATGCTGCTTAATTTCTCATAAAAACATGTACCTGCTAAATGATCAACCCCACCCCAGCTTATGCTACAACTCTCATCAGCTTATGAAATTCCTCTTGCAGGATATAAAGCTTCTATGAGTGCAGTCACACTGCTACTCTCCTCAGAGGGACAGCCTTGTTGGTTTGCCTCATGTTACTGACAATAAATCTCTTATGTGAGATTCAGGTGTGTGGCGTGGTCTTTGGACTTTGTGTGGACTCTGTGAGTGTCCATTCAATCATAAAATAAACTCAACTATTATATTAGATCAAGATTCTCTGCTATTCAGACAACTTTGACATGCATTAATATGAGAGAAAATAATAGGCAGTGGGGAGTAGGAACGAGATAGTAAAGGTGGACCAGCGGGCAAGCACCAAGACAGTCATTTTAAAATTTTAACATGCCTAGACATGTTATAAAACATTTCCTTTTCTCAAAAAGGTGGTATGTTTCCAAATTGACTGAAAAATCAGGGTGGGCCTCTTGGGACCATTGAAATATCAAGAATCAACTTTTTAAAAATCACAGAAAATACCAACAATACCAACAACAACAACAAAACTGATCAACCAAGTGTAAACCCCCAGTAACAGTGAAGAATCCATCAGGAGGAGCTTATCAACTTCTCCTTACATGCCTTTAAAAGAAAGAATTCCCCCAAACTTAAAGGTACTCTTGCTCTTCCCAGGCATGCTAATGCAGGGAGTTCTGAGTCATTTTCTTTTACTCTCCTTTTTAATAAAATCCCTGTTTGCTTGTTTACCTCCTATGGTGTTCATTCCTTGATTCTGTGGAACACAAACCCAATCTAAATCCTGCCAGTAACAATAGGGCACAGTGACATATCCTGGCCTTTTGTTGTGGTCATATGTAATACTGCTTAGTGTATGACCTCTCTGGCAACAGGAAATAAAATCTGAATTGAATGTAATTATGTAGATAGAGTTACAGAATTAGATTGCAGAAGACATCTCCTTAGTACTTACTGGCCAAATGAATAACTTTACTAATTTTTAACATTTGGTTGATTTACATGAGGTTTAACTTCTCTCCTTGTTCTGATTTCAAGGGTATGCAACAATTGATATCACTCTTAAAAAGAAAACCCCATGAGTTAGATGTCCAGGTAATTATTTCCATGATTCTTGCTCTATTCAGAGCAGTTTCAACCAAAGAACATCTTCAGGTGGTGAATATGGTCATGCTGAGGGAGAGCACTTCCACAGATCCACCGAGCAATAGATGTCAGCAAAAGCATGTTTTAGAAGGAGACAGAATCTGCTCTAAGAGAAAAATTCATGTTTACATAGCCATCTCATCTCTCTGACTCTGTCCATTAATTCTTTAAACATTTCTGGGTATCCGTTTTAAGGAGGTCTACTGTTCTGGAGTTGAGAACAGTTCCTTTAGCTGCTGACATTTTTCAGACTTTCTCCTGCTATTGTTACCTGCAGGAAATGGAATGGGATTCTTGTTCCATGGAGTTGAAGAATGAACACTGAAAATGCCATTGAGGTAAACAAGCAAGAAGGAATTTTATTTAAAAGGAAAGTGAGGTAGGGAGACCTGTAGAGTAGAGGAAGGGACCAGGGAAGGGAGAAGGGGAGGGAAAGGGGAAATATGGGGAATGATATTGGCCAAATTATATTGTTGTACTCTACATGTGCAAATATGTAACAATGAATCTCACTGTTATATACAATTACAATGTATCACAAAACATAGAAAGATATTTTTTTAAAAAAAAGCTATGCTAATGAGCAAAAGAGAAGCTATAAAAAAAAAAGGAAAGTGATAGAAAGATTCAGAGCTTCTGGCCCAGAGTACCTGGGAAGGGCAAGAGTGCCTTTTAAGTCTTTTAGTGGGGATTGAACCCAGGGACACACATTCTTAGTCCTTCTTTTTCCTTTTATTTTTATTTAGAGATAAGATCTGAGTTGCTTAGGACCTCCCTACATTTCTAAGGCTGGCTTTGAACCTGCAATCCTCCTGCATTATCCTTCCAAGGTACTGGGTTTACAGGCATGCACCACTGCACTGGGCTAGAGTTCCTTCTTTAAAGGCACATAAGGAGAAGTTGATGGACTCCTCTTGATTGGTTTTTGATATTTCAATTGTCCCATGAGGGACATGGCACAGGTTATAGATTATGCAGTTCCTTTTGGCAAGATGGAAACTCACACCCTTTTGAGAAAGAGGAACTGCTTTATAACAAGAAGGGCAGGTGAAAGTGGCTCTCCTGGTGCTTGCACTCTTGTTGATCTTTACTGTCCCTTCCCTCCTCTCCACTGCCAAACTTTTTCTAGCTCAATACTATGGCAGGGGGTGTTACAGAGGAAAGCTGCTTACCTAGTGACAGCCAGGAATCACAGAGAGAGAAACAAACAGAGACAGAGAGAGAGGGAGTGAGGGGAGGGGAAGGGGCCAGAGGCAAGATATACCCTTCCAGGGTTATCCCCAAGTGACTTACGTCCCCCAACTAGAACTGACCTTCTGAAATTTCCACTTCCTCTCAGTCATGCCATGAAATTGTGAACCCAGGAATGCATTTATCCACTGATGGGGTTAGAGCCCTTAATGTCATTTCTGATCATTGCTGCATCAGGGAGCATGACTTCTAACATGTGAGTCTTGGAGAACATTCCAAACACAAACTATTACAGATTATACCTAGCATTTCCAATTACATATCCAAGAAAAATAAAAATATACGTCCACACCCAGACTTGTCAATGAATGCACATACACTTTAATCATAAATTCTGAAAAGTAAAAATAGTCCAAATGTTTATTACCCTTTGAATGAATAAACAAAACGTGAATGAAATATACGATGAAATATTCTTTGGCATAAAATCAATCAAATAATGATACATGCCAAAACATATGTGTTACCGTGTACACTCTGAAAGTGTCAAGCTGGGCAAAAGAAGCCAGTCACAAAAAGGAGCACATATTGCATGATTTCATTGACACAAAATGCCCAGAATAAGTAAATCTTTAGAGAAAGAGAATAGAATAATGAAATAATGGTTTCCTAGGGTCCTGGAAGTGTGCCAGATGTGGTTTTTTGTAACTGGCTTATTTAGTTCAGCCTTGTGATTTTAGTATTCATCCACACTGCAGCATGCATCAATATTGGGTGCAAAATAAATTACATTGTTTGTGTGTTCCACATTAGGAGTGTCTGATAAAATTCTGGATTTTGGGGAGGAAGGATATAAAACTTTCTAAAATCACACTGTCATGCTTTTTCAAAATTCTGTTAATATATTAAACATTATATAATTGTACACATAAGTAGGTGAATTTTATGGTATGGTAGTTCTATTTCAACAAAGTTGGTGGAAAACTAAATACAATTCTAGGAGCTCTCCTGTGAGTCCTGTTAATACATGACAGCTACTTTTATCAATTGCTTCAATGTGTAGCCTTTTTCTTTCTTTATCAGGCCTAGGGTACCCCAGTGGTATTTTGGAGGAGTTTGGTTATTATGGAGAAGAAATCAGGTCAGGGCAAAAGTGTCATCTGTTGCCTGAAGCTTCCTTGAGCAGGGTGAAGTCCCAGGTCTAGTAAGGGACCACTTTGCTGGGGCAAAGTCTTCAGGAACATCATCCATGTATACCCACCACACACTTCAGATTTCTAGATTTTCCCTGCCAGTGAGCAGGGAAATCTGAGCACACTTCAGATTTCTAGATTTTCCCTGCTCTGAGCATAACAGACATACCTGACCAAGTGTTTATATATTTCTGTACCTGTGTTATTGCATTAGATATTCAGTGTACTGCTGGTAACTATCCCTTAACCATAGGAGGTGTCTCTTTGCAAACTACCAAAGAGTTCCTTGGGCCCTTACACTGGCTCTTTAATGACTTCTTTTTTTACCTTCTATTCACTATTCCTCTGCAAGAAGTCAATCCAGCTCCACTCTAGGAATAGTTCTTCCTAATCTTTAACATCTAATCTTTAAACATCTGAATTATTTTCCTGCAGGAATGTTCTTTTCCAAAATAATATTGGTTTTCAGATAACCTCTAGTGAATTTTTTGGGGGGTGGGGTACCAGGGGTTGAACTAAGGAATACTCAACCACTGAGCCACATCCCCAGGCCTATTTTGTGTTTTATTTAAAAACAGGGTCTTACTGAGTTGCTTACTGCCTTGTCATTCCTGAGTCTGGCTTTAAACTCACAATGCTCCTGGCTCAGCCTCCTGAGGTGCTGGGATTATAGACCTGTGCCACCATGTTCAGCCCACCAGTGAAATTTTTAATAATCAGGCATCCATCTCATTTGGGGGCTGATGTGCCATCTTCTCCATGAGATTGAGCCTATTTGTTTATCATGGTGTTGAGTGCCCCATCCACAAATTTCTATTTACTACCTAGTTTCTCAGGCCACTATCATTACCAGTTGTGTTACCTTGGCTCATTTTAGAAATAGACAGCAAGGTGGAATTAGAGTATACTCACTCAGTGAAATACCCAGCAAAAAAAAGACAAGTGATCCATGGACAACTTGGAGACATTTCTAAAATATTATTTATGTTCAGCAGAAGACAATTAAAACATAATAATAAATTCTATAAAATTTATTTAATAGAAATTCAAGAAGACACAAAATTAATATTTAATGATAGAAATGAGAATAGTCATTGTCTCCCATGTTTTTTTTATTTTTCCTAATTAGTTACACATGATAGCAGAATGCATTTGATTCATTGTACACAAATGAAGCACAACTTTTCATTTCTCTGGTTGTACACGACGTAGAGTTACACCACATGTGAGATTAGGGTAGTGATGTTCATCTCATTCCACCATCTTTCTCACCTCCATACCCCCTTCCCTTCCCTCCCTCCCCTTTGCCCAAAGTTCCTCCATTCTCCCCATGCCACCCCTCCACTCCACATTATGGATCTGCATCCACTTATCAGACAGAACATTCGGCCTTTGTTTTTTTGGGATTGGCTTACTTAGCTGAACATGATATTCTCCAGCTTCCATCCATTTACCTGTAAATACCAGAATTTTATTCTCTTTTAATTCTGAGTAATATTCTACTGTGTATATGTACCATAGTTTCTTTATACATTCATTTGTTAAAGGACATCTAGGTTGGTTCCACAGATTAGCTATTGTGAATCTTTCATGGTATTTACTGCAAAATGGTCAAAGAAAATATTTAAGATTGAGAGAAATACTTTTTATCTTGTAAATGCAGTGATTTTGCATAGGAAAAAAATATACTTGAATTTGTATATTTAAAATGTGTATACCTTGCTACTCATAAATTATTTCTCATATACTAACAGAAATTTAAAAACATACAAATAAAAAGAAAGAATAGAAAACCAGCAAATATAATGGTTTAAAATAGTGTTCATGGCAGCACATTTTCAACAGTCTTGGCAATAAAAGAGAAAATTTTGGCACAGTGTTTAAAGGATGTTAATTATTAAAAAGCAGATAGCTCTTTGTTCTGTCTCCTGGGGGAGTTTCTAGGCAGCTCTACATTCTGATAGCCAAGATCTAATTATATTCTCCCAGGCCAAAGTAGGCCTAGGGGAAAACAAGTCTAGTTTGGCTGGGCTTAATAGATATCTTGTTATTTGTTTTTCTTATTCTACTTTTTGCCTTATATTTCACTTGGTCTTGCCAAGTGTTAAAATTAAATTAGCAATGCTGTATAATACATACCTGCAATGGACTATAATTAATATTGTAATACTAAAATTAATAGTATTTTCTAGTTTGCTATTTTCTTTGCAGGAGAATAATTATGATATATCAATAAATTATTCCTTATTCTTCCTTTTCCTGGCACTAATAGTTCAATAAATACCATACTTTATAATTTAGGACACAGATTAATACATTTTTCTTTTAGTCTATATTTGTGTAGATACACTAATTTTCCATTCAAACTGAGAAATGGACATCAAAGTAACAGATCTTTCCTATAACCATACAGAACTGCAAGCATCTTATTTGATTAAGTAACATGTCCAGCTGTTTAGAGAAATAGATTTCTACCACAATTTTATTAAGAATGAATCAAATGAATGGATAACATAAACAATCCCAGAGGTTCTGTTTATCTAAAAATAATCTAATAATTTATAACCAAGTTTGCAACTCATGGTCTAATGTGAGATGGTGGTAGATACGGTTGTTTCTTTTAGATTGAGTTATCTCCTATGATGATCTGCCTCCTTCCTCAAAACTAATGTGAATTTTATTTTAAAAACTTTAAGCCAGATTTTTACTCATGATTCTGGCATCTTGAACAGAGTTCTTTTTACTTGGAATGATAAAAACAATACATTTACTTATAGGATCAAACATTCATCTAAAATAAAAAATATAATAAAATTAAAGTTAAGAAGGAAAAAAATATATATACACATACATAAGAATAGTAAGCAGTGGAGCCTGTTTTGTAACTTTTGTCTCATTACCGCAATGTCACACCTCCACGTCTAATGGAGCTAGATACTTACTCATTCTTCCACCCCATTTTGAAATAAATAAGCTCAAAGTCACTAGGAAAGAAACCATGGCCTGATATGAAGCCATGGTGTGGTGTTGCCATACAGCAGTGTTTTCCTAGAATCTTTTATCCTGGACTAGGCAAAACAAACAAATGATAATTTTAAAGTAATAAAGTATGGCTAATTTCAAAATCTCATGTGAATTTAGGAACTAAAATAGAAAGAAAATTCCAGAAATCAGAGTTAACCTGAATAATGGAGGACATGGCGGTAGTGGGGCTCATAGAAGGTAGGCTCATGGGAGAGACAGGAAGAAAAGAACCTTTCAACTAAGCCTTTGATGTGCTTTGCTTCTTCCACATCAGCCAGCAAATGCCAAAAATGGAAAAGTCTTCAAAATTTTTAAGAAACAATCCATAACCTCAGTATTTCATATTTATAAAAATTGCCAGCTATTATCTGGGGATATGTAGTCTCCTTAACTCAGGTTGAATTTAATCCTCAAAGTTGTATGTTTATAGTATTTTGCAGTGGGGTTTTTGGGAAGTGATTAGATGAGGTCTTGAGGGTAGGACAGTATAATAATAGGAAGAGAGACCCAAATTAAAAAGCTTGTTCTGTGTCACCATGCACAGAGCCCACAGCATCAAGAAGGACCTTGCCTGATGCAACTGCCTGATCTTGCACATCTCTGGCTTCAGAATTGTGGGTTGAATAACATGTTATTCTGTAAAAGTTACTCAGTCCCTGGTATTCAGTTATAGTAGAAGAAAATAGACTAAGACACTGCCACTCAAATTAAAGGATTATAGACAAATTTTGAAAATGTAATAACTCATTGAGTTTTCTTTGTAAGGAACTTCTTGGCAGGAACTAAGAATAAACATTTGTAAGTTAAAAAAAATAAATAAATGCATCATTATCCAAAGTACATGTATGAAGACACGAATTGGTGTGAACATACTTTGTTTATAACCAGAGATATGAAAAATTGTGCTTTATATGAGTAATAAGAATTGTAATGCACTATCATTTATTTCTAAAAAAATCAATTAAAAAAAAAGAAATGTTCACTTTTCTTTGTAGCTATTCTCATCCAAGTGTGGAGCCCATTTCCTGAACTCTTGCTTCTGTGGCTGTTTTTATGACTTAATTTGGCCAATGGAATTTGAAAAATTTTCTTTGCAATACACATTTCTCCTTTCCATTCAAGAATTTGAACGCAGTATGGAGATTCCTTGGAAAGCTGGGAATGGAGCTGCCATTTGACCCAGGTATTCCCTTTCTCAGACTATACCCAAAAGACCTAAAAAGAGCATACAGGGACACAGCCACATCAATGTTTATAGTAGCACAATTCACAATAGCTAGACTGTGGAACCAATCTAGATGCCCTTCAATAGATGAATGGATAAAAAAAAAAGTGGCATTTTTACACAATGGAATATTACACAGCACTAAAAAATAACAAGATCATGGCATTTGCAGGGAAATGGATGGCATTAGAGCAGATTATGCTAAATGAATTCTTCTTTTCAATGTGACAATGTCATTGCTACATTCAAATGATTGATTCTGTTTCTCTGTACTCTTATATTTTGAAAGGCTTTGTACCTGCTTTGTTTAATAGGATATCAGACATGGCATTCTTGATTTCTCAAGCTTAGGTATTAACAATCATTGAAAATTGCTCTTTATGTTCTCGGGAATGAGAGAATACTAGGGTTCACAGAATCTCATACAAGCCATCCTTAAAATGAGAGCCTATATAAAGAGAGAAGACCTAAAAAATGAAAGAGCTCAGAGAGAGTAAAAGGCCAAGTCATAACACAGCTTGTGTGCAAAGTAGGTGAAGGAGGTCATCTTAGGTAATGGGTGGTCTGGTGACCTGCCCAGCCAAATTCACATGGAGAAGTGATAGTATATAACAGCTGAAGTGTTGCCCAATTCATGAATCACAAGCAATAATAATAACAAAAGATTATCATTGTTTGTGTTCCTAGGTTATGGGGTGATTTTCATGGAGCTATAAGTAACTGAAACAGGAATAATTCCCCTTATTGTGCTGCTGCTGTAACAAAACCGAAAAATATATAGCAAAGGTTTTGGAACCCAGCAACAAAGAAATACTGGAATACAGGTGAGAAAATAATTCATGGGGCTTGAAGAACAGTGAGGTTATTATTATATAAAAGTGCAAAGAAACAGGATCTTTTCTATTAATTTTTTTTAATATTTATTATTATTTTTTTTTTTTTAGTTTTTCAGTGGACACAACATCTTTGTTTGTATGTGGTGCTGAGGATCGAACTCGGGCCGCACACATGCCAGGCAAGCACGCTACCGCTTGAGCGACATCCCCAGCCTGAGGATCTTTTCTATTATAATGAAATGTCAGTCAGTGTTGTTACCAACATTTATATAGCCTATGAAAATGTGCACATTTCTAGGTAGCCCATGATATGACAGAAATATTGCATATCTTGACCATTGCAGTAGATTTATGCATACAAGAAGTCATTTTACTGTACACTTAAGGATTGGTCATATATGGTACATAAATTAGAACTTGGTAAAGTACAGATAAAATATGATGCACATGCTGTCATACACACTATCATTAACCTTCAACTTAAATTTCTGAACAATTATCCTTCACAGACACATGTAAATATTTAGGCTTACTTATTATAGAATGGATTGGGATTGACAAAAAAAAAAGTTGTATTTTCCTTATTAGGAGACATTATACATTCATAAAATGAATAGTAAAAAGACATATAAAGAGTTAAGAAATAGTGTTAACTGAAAAATTTTTAAGACACATTTTAATTACAGAAAGAAACAGAAAAAATATGCAACACCCTTCAAACATGAAGACCTAGACCTCGGGGCTGACTAATAAGCACTGACTGGAGAGAAAACTATAGCAAACAAAGAAGTAGCTCCTATGCCCCAGTATCTCTAGGAAGGTTCAGATCTGCAAGTTCCAGAGAAGAGAGGAAACTCAATTCTCATTCATTTGAATGGACCTAAAGAAGACATTTCCTGAGGTTAACCCCAAGCAGTAAACAGAGAACTTCATGCATATATAAAAGCACTACACCTGAGAAACGAGCTTATAGAGGAGCAGCGCACAAACACCAGAAACCACCCATGTGCCCAAATACAAGTCCATCAACCTGCAATCTATGCACACAACAGAGGATATAAGCCCTACACTCTCCCAAGGACTTTTTAACCAAACTACAATACCTCTATCTTAAACTGTCATATGCCACAATATACATGGGGGTACCCACACTGAATTTGACAATCCTGGATACATGGAGTTTTTCTTCAGGATGGCCCACAAGACTACACCCCTTAAAGGAGAGTATCCTGGCTGCTCTGTCAATGACACTTGAGGGTCATGTCCTCTGGCCCACCAAAAACCTAGTAAGTACTTGGACACACCAAGACCAGAAAGAGACTCCTAGAATTGTGTCAAAAGGGATCAGGTATGATCACTACCTCTACCTTCAGGGAAACTTAGAGGTAAAGCTGTGGAGGAATAGGCATCTTCAAGAGGTCTCAAATCCTGAGGAAATTCAAATGAGAAGGACTCAGAAAGAAATCTCCCCACCTCAGCATGAAATACTGTAAATTGCTCTAATGTCACTTTTGATCTTACAAATATTACTTTTAGTATTGAATTTTGATAGACTTTCCCCTTATTACTTAATATTGCAGTTCTCAACTTAATTGATAGTATGTAGAAGCAATAAAATATCAGACAGTGTACGGACAAATCTCACTAGAAAAATAGTCCATTAAATGATAATCAAATCTGAATTAAAAGTAAATCAAAATGACAGGAAATCATAAATCATCTCTTGGCTTGGAATGTGGCTCAAGTGGTAGCGTGCTTGCCTGGCATGCGCAAGGCACTGGGTTCAATCCTCAACACCACATAAAAGTAAAATACAGTTATAATGAATAAATAAATAGATAGATAGATAAATAAATAATTCATCTCTCTATAATACCACTGAATGTAAATGGTCTAAACTCACTAGTCAAAAGACACTCATTGGCAGAATGGAGTAAGAAACAGGACCCAACCATATGTTGTTTACAAGAAACTCACCCTATAGACAAAGACATACAGACTTAGATGTCTGGGTGAAGGTGAAAGGATGAGAAAAGATATATCATTCAGAAGGAAACTTAAAGCAAGAAGAAGTAGCTGTTCACGTATCTGACAAAGTAGACTTCAAGCTAAAATTTGTCTTCCAAGAGACAAAGAAGGCCAATTCATACTGGCAAGGGAAGTATCTAATAACATGATATAATGATTTGTGGAGACAGGTTCATGGAGTACTGCATACGTTGAGCTAGGTGCGTGAGCTGCAAACTGCTTGCCCCTAGGCACAGCGCCCAAGCATGGGACCTTGTGTTGTGGTCCCAGCGTTTGCTCCACGGTCCACTCCTCCATTGATTGCCACAAGTACTGCTGGCCAGAAACTGTATTGGTGGCTGGCTATAATCTTCTTAGCTACTGCTTGAGTATATATACATGGTAACTATGCAATAAAATCAGACCTGCTTCCCGCTTGGTCTCCGGAGGTCTTGATTCATGACAGGGCAGCCACACTCTGCTCTGTTCCATGGACCTCCTCACTGGACAAGAGAGAGCCCACACAATGATTGTAAATATTTATGTCCCAAATGTTGATGCACCTACGTACATAAAACAAAATTTACTCGATATAAATAATTAAATAAACCTCAATATAATAATATGGTTGATTTTCACATAACTCTCTCACCAATAGAGAGACTAAGTAGACTCATGAGAACTAAAAAATATTATAAATCAAATGAAACTATAGAATCTATAAAATATTTTGTCCAGCAAAATTAGACTCACATTATTCTCAGCTGCACATGGAAACTTCTCTAAAATAGACTGTATTTAGGAAACAAACCAAGTCTTAGAAAATACAAAAAAAAAAAAAAAATAGAGAGAGAAAAAGAGATAATTCCTTGTATCCTAACAGACCAAAATGGGATGAAATTAGAAAACAATAGCAGAAAACAAAACAAAACATTTTATCATTCAACATAGGAATATTACAAATACACTTTTGAATAAAGTATGGGTCCAACAAGAAAACAAGGGAGAAATTAAATATGTCCTAGAAACAAATGAGATCAGAGACAAACATCAAGTTACAGCATAGAGGTGGATCTAAGAGAAAATTTTATAGACTACAAAAATAAAGACATACAAAAACTAAACCAAAAAGCTCATATAATATCAATATCCTCAATAAACTACCATTACACCTTAAAGCCCTAAAAAACACAGAACAAACTAATCCCAAAATCAGCAGAACACAGAACATCAAAGCCAAACTTACTAAACTGAGAATTTTTTAAAAAGAGATCAAGGAAATAAAATTGGCTTTTTGAAAAAATAAACAAGATTGATAGTCCTTAGCCAAACTATGCAAAAGAATAAAGAGAAGACCCAAGGAAACAAAATTAGAAATAATAAAAAGAGGTGGCTAATTACATTTATTGATTTGCATTTGTTGAAACAACCTTGCATGCCTGCAATGAAACCCACTTGATCATGGTGTACCATCTTCTTAACGTGTTTTGGAATGTGGTTTGCTAATATTTTATGAAGGATTTTTGTGTCTATGTTCCTGAGGGATATTTGAGTGTGGTTTTCTTTCTTTGATATGTCTTCTTCTGGTTTTGGTGTAACAGTGTGATACTGGCGTCATAGAAAGAATTTGGGAGTGTTTTCTCCCTTTCTAGCTCATGGAATAATTTGAGGAAAATTGGCTTTATTTATTTTTTAAAGGGCTAGAATCCACTTGGGCCTAGACTTTTCTTTGTCAGGTATCTCCTAATTGTGCTTCCATCTCATCTGCTTGTCATATTAGTCAGTTTAGATTTTCTATCTACTCAAGGTTCAATTTGGGTAGGTTACACATAACTGGAAATTAATATCTTCCAAATTTTCTAATTTCAGGGAGTATAAATTTTTAAAATAATTCCTAATGATCCTCTAGATTTCAGAAGTGTTTGTGGTGAAGTCTCTTTTTACCCTAAAGAAGAATGAAACTATAGAGGTTATTGGTAAATGGATGGAACTAGAGAACATCATGCTAAATGGAATAAACTAGGCTCAGGAAATCAAAGGTTGAATTTTTTTCTCTCATATGTAGAAGCTAGACCAAAATAAGGGGGAAAAGTGATAGTGAGAATCCCAGCAAAATAGAATGGAGATCAAATAAAGTAGATGAAGGAGATGGGGAGGTAGGAGGGATGAGAAAAGGGAGGAACTATGAAATAAAATTGACAAAATTATGCTATGTACACGTGTAAACATACCATGGTGAATTTCGCCTTTATGTATTTGCATAAATCACTAATTTAAAGAACTATAAATTTTAAAAAATTGTCAAAGGGGGGAAAAATAAATCACTAGATCACCAATAGATTTGAGCTGGCTGAAGAAAAAAACCGCAAACTTGAATATATATATAGGAATTAATCTCAACCAATAAAGAAAAAATTGGGAAAAACTTTAAAAGTCTTGGAAAATATGGAATACCATTAAGTGTACCAATACATATGATATGGAATGTAAATCTTGCTTTCTAGATTGATCCGTTAGTCTGATAGTGATCTTATTAACTCAAATAGTCAGCACAGGAAAAATTCCAAGTTTAGGAAGTTAAGTAAATAATTTAGTTCATACATACTAGGCTTAAGATATCCTCAATCTACCTTCAGGAGGGTACAATGGGAAGTCAAAAATAAAAAATTCTTTTATAGTACAGAAATAAGGAGCAACAACAAGAAGATGGTGATATTACCAAGAATTCAGTAACTGTCAAAAGGAGCTAACATCCCAAGAGATGGGATGAGCAAAGAGGAAGGGACATTACCCAGAGCTTATGGCTGCTGTTGGCATAGTGGTGCCATTGCTGCTAATGGACACTCTATCCTGCCACTAATAATTTCCTCACACACTTAGTGAAGCTTCAGGGAGGCTTCCATCTTGCTCATTCTATTGATCCCCCACCAATATTTCTGGAGTACAAAGTTGGCTTACTGTTGCTACAAGATACAGAAGCAATGGAC
The DNA here is from genome assembly GCF_047511675.1 of Marmota flaviventris. Lineage (NCBI taxonomy): Eukaryota > Metazoa > Chordata > Mammalia > Rodentia > Sciuridae > Marmota > Marmota flaviventris. Next base: position 81,071,585 of record NC_092499.1, on the reverse strand, counting down.
AGCTTATCCCTTTCTCCAAACTTCAGTTTCATATGTGTGTCTTTCACTTGTAGAAATTCACAGCAATAAGTTTGTAAGAGAGTTTAGCAAATAAAATTTTTAGGCTTATAGGCTACAGAACTCATGTGGGGCTAAAAATCAACACACATTCAGAACTTTTGGCTAGTCAGAATGCTATTCACACCATTCTACCCTTATTTGAAAATTACAGTATCTTCAACCTAAAGATACATCTATCCTACATTCAAATTGATACTTTTCTCCTCTTTATCCAAGACCAAAAAAAAAATTTCCAACTGGTTATTATATCTTTTTCTGTTCTAATCCAGTCATAATCCCTCATGAACATTCTTCTTTTTTGGCAGGACTGGGGATTGAACTCAGAATGCTCTACCCCTGAGCTACATCTTCAAACATTTTTATTTTTTTATTTTTAGACAAGATCTCACTAAGTTGCTAAGGCCGTACTTGAACTTGTGATGCTTCTGCCCCAGACTCCTGAGTAGCTGAGAATGCAAGCATGCCTGGCCCAGCTCAAACATATATTTTTTAACTTGTAAATAAGCCACTGCCTCCTTGAGAAGGAAAAATGAAAACAAAAACAAAACAAAACAAACCTGGAAATTGTCAACAAATGTAATGAAGGAAAAAATATTCTTATTTTCTACAAACATTTTGTTAGTGAGTCCTCAAAATTAATATTTGTGGTTGCCTAGCTTTACAGCCTATTGCATTCTTCTTTTATCTTCACTTATATTTTTGATATGGTCTTTCCTTATTAAGTAGAATGAATCAAATTTTTATTGTTACCCACTTTTGTAATTTTCACTTACTTTTACTATATAATATGTAAATACAATGAGGTACCATAACAAATTAGTTGGGTTTCACACATGGTATTCTCTACCCTATTCTACAACAACAAACAGTACACATTAATAACTGGGATCTGTCTTTTTAGTTAGTAAGATCTTTTCTATTGAGAAGCAAAAGGAGACTGGAAAAGTCTTGGTGACCATTTTTACTTTCAAGTTAATGAAAAACTCTTTGTTAGAACTATATATTTTGGGGGAACTATGATCTAAAAGGACTATACAGAAAATAGATACTTATTACTGTTATTAAATATAGATAGGAAAATATTTTTAATTAGGAGGCATACATATTGTAGTTAGGTGTAGGTTGTGATTATGAATATAGTATATAAATTTACTATGACAAGTTCACTAAATTTTCTAATGCTAAGTTTGTTTCTTATTGCCAACATGCAAATCATGTTCTCTCTTTTCATTTTGGTGAAAGTAAGAAAAAATATAAAGTGCCTTGTATATGGTTAGACCTTTAAAAATACTATATAAGATATAATTTATCTTATAGAAGAACACAAAACTATGACAAATGAAATGTTGAAATGGTTTATATTTTGATAGTCAAGTCAGGATGTTTTATTGCATATATGCTTATGTAGGGAAAAGTTATCATTCCTCAAATTGTGATTTATATTTGGTATAAAATCACATACCTTAATGTCTTTGGATGTGCTGTTGCTACCATTGCTTTTGATGATTACAATATCCCAGTTAAAATATTGATCTGGAACTCATATGCTTGGTCTTTATTTTTCTTAATGCATTCTTCATGTCTTTATTTCTGAATGTATAGATGATTGGATTTAAAAGGGGAGTAAAAATTGTATAAAACACAGAGAGAATCTTATCAACGGACACACTGTTGAATGGCCATACATAGATAAAGATGCAAGGTCCAAAGAATAGCGCAACCACTGTAATGTGGGCTGAAAGAGTGGACAAAGCTTTGGAAGGCCCCCTGGAAGAGTGATGTTGGACAGTAATCAGGATGATGCTATAGGAGATGAATAGAACGATGAAACAGAACAAAGAGAGTAGTCCACTGTCTGCAATGACTAACAGCTCCAGGATGTAAGTGTCAGTGCAGGCAAGTCTGATGACCCGAGGAAGATCACAAAAAAAACTATCCACAACATTTGGACCACAGAAGGGCAAAGTCACTGTGAAAACCATTTGGCTCATAGTGTGCACAAAACCAGTGGTCCAGGAAAGAAGTATAAGTCCAGTACAAACAAGATTGCTCATAATAATTTTGTAATGGAGGGGTTTACATATGGCAATGTATCTATCAATTGCCATGGCTACGAGCACCATCATCTCACTTCCACCTAAAAGGTGAAGGAAAAACATCTGGGTCATGCAGCCTTCATAGGATATGGTATTATATCCACTATTTAAGTTATAGATCATCTTAGGAGTAGCAAAGGAGGCCAGGGACATATCAATGAAGGAGAGGTTAGCCAGTAGGAAGTACATAGGAGAGTGCAGTTGGGGATCCAATTTCACTACAAAGATAACGATGAGGTTACCTAGCACAATGGATACATAGATAATGGAAAAAAACAAGTAAAAGAAAATCTGTAATTCGCGAGACTCTGTGAGTCCCAACAAAATAAACTCAGACACCATGGAGTGATTTTGTTGTTCCATTTCTTTGGCTGTTGGTATGTGTTACCTAAAACAAAAACAAAATAGATTACATTCTGTAAGATAAAGTTGAGAGAGTAAGGTGGACATCTGGGAGGCTGCGTGTTGGTATCCAGGAGTGGTTTCTTGAAGTCGCGATGTGTAATTGTAGATGGACCATAATTTGTACAGATCTGTAAAAGAGAACGGATGACTGATGAAAAGAACCTGTTGGGGCCTTAAAGTATGTAGCAAAAACAGAATTTAAGGTACCACCCTAGAAAGAAGCTGTTGGAAGTGTCTTTCACGCCAGTTCTTCCCAGTCCCGCCTTTTTCTTTTTTCCTCCGAGCCAGGTTGAACCTCTTCAGCCACCTTAGACTGCGATCCAAAGTACCAGTCAAAATGGAAGCAAATCAATCCCCCCAAAAGAAGCAACTGCTGGTGCTGAAAGGTCCTGTTCCCCTTGGTTTGATGAGAGAGACAGTCTTGTCTCTCTTGTAAATTAACATTTTAGCTCTGAAGAGTTCAGCTAAGAAATTTTTTCTTCATTGAGAGTAAATGGATTATTGCAGAATGATTCCAGAAGTAATATTACTTTATCAATGTTATGAAAGTGATCCCACACAACTGTCAAAAATTGCAAAAAAAAGCAATTCAAGACTTTCCTACTCATTCATCACCAAGATTTATTCCTTGGTTTCCACAGGATAGGTCCATGCTTCCACTCAAAGAATCACCACCTGTAATATCTGGAGAGGCAGCTGAAGATGTGAAAGAGTACTTAACCATTTCAGAACATGACATTAAATCACAGAGTTATGATTGCACAGTAGATCTTTCAGAGTTTCAACTTAGTTTGAAAAAGCAGCAGTTAATTCAGTCAGGCACATTGAATGAATACACTGATTCAGGAAAGCTGGATAAGAAATCAGAAAAAATAAAACAACATAAAAGGAGGTCTTGAAGTGTTTCACTTGCAAACAATAATTGTACTGAGAACATTTTTCCTTTGTCTAAAATAAAAAATGCAAGACATTTCAGAGGCACTAAATTTGCACTCACTTTATAGAGCAAGGTGGACAATAGAACACAATGTTTCTAACAACCAAAGTCTGGAAGACATTTGAGCAAAATTCAATTGAATTATTAGGCATAATGAACTTCCATCTTGTATGCTACAATTCAGAAACATTTAGGCAAAATATAGGTGTTCTATGATGTTAAGTACTGTGAATATGAGCAAGAAATGAATAGGTATCCAGGTGAATTCCTCAACTTATTAATTAGGTTAAGAACTTTCTGTATTATACTTACTAGTAGTTTTCTTTTAAGTAAATTATAATAAAGCATTGTTTATACTGAAAAACAAAACTGAGAGATTAAGTATATATTCTCTTAACTCTACTTTTGAAAATCCACAATGTGCAGAAAGAACCAAAAATATCAATGAGTTAAAAAATGTTTAAGAAATAGATACAGTTTCTCAGCAAAAATCATGAGAAATATTTTCTATAGCAAAAATATTTGAATAAAATTAAAGCCTTCAATATGTAATTCATGTATACTCTAATCTTGAGAAAACTAATTGTCTTTAGTTGGTGAGAGAGTATGGAAGTTCCCTGCCATCTGTTTTGTAATTAAGAAACAGATGTATTGGTCCTCCATGGGCAAAGAAGAGAACCATTCTATCTTGAAATCTATGACTACACTGTGCAATAGCAATGGGAAAGAAAAGAGGAACAAATGGTTTTCTTATTGAGAAGAAGGAAGAAGAAAAATAAAATTAATTAGATGTAGTGTGGAACACTCACATCTAGGTGTTGGTTCACTAGTTGCTGCTGAAAATCAGACAGGCAGAGATGATTTAACACAATGAATCTTCGAGGCACATGAATATGTGTTTGCTCAAAGTGCAATGAATTCTTTATCCTTAAGATGGAACACAAATCTAAATATTTTGTTCTTTCCATGGATGCAGGCTTCACTTTTGAGTCTATGGATTTCATAGATTGGAAGATAAAGTGCTCAGAGGTAGTATAATAGAGTTTGCTGCTGGTTTCTGATTTCCCCTCTTTACTTTCTCTAACAAGCAGGCAATTATTGAAACATGTATATTAAACAAGATAGATCATTTATATAGATATAATAAATGTAGAACTCTGGTGAACAAAGAGGGATCTGCAGAGAACACATTCTTACTTACATCTTGCTCTAGAAAAATAAAGCAGATCCATGAGGAATGATGCCCATTTAAACAGAATTAATGCTATCCAGAATTTTTGAAACAGAATATCAAGTAAGATATGCCTTATAGCTAAATGGAAAAGAATAATGCCTTTTCAAAAATAAGAGCTAAAAAAAACCCTTATAAAATTGTGGAATAATTTTTATCTGACTGAAGACTTTCTTAATAGAAGTAAATAGACACAAAGAAGTTTTGAAATATGTTGAAATGTTTTAAGAATTTAGGAAGTGCTATAGTAATATAATAAAAATTTTAGATTTAATAAATATATGCATTCTTATCATTTGGGCTCACAATATTTAAAAACACTGGCAAAGGCAATATTTACTCTTTATTTTATGATTTTGTGTGTGGTTTATAAAAAATAAATGGTATTCTGACATAACAATATTTCACAAGTAAAAGTTTTAGTTTTACTGACTTTTATTATAGAAATTATGAAAATTGAAAATTCTACCTTTTGACTGGTGACTGTCATGTAACAGGGATATTTGTCATCTTATACTCCTATTCCACAGCACTGTAGAATGACAACATTTCAAATATTGAGGACCCATAGCAGGAGGAATGAAGCAACAAAATAAAACATTTGTGATTTCATGGAGAAATATTGGCTCATAGTACAAATACTTCAAGCTTTAAACTATAGAGAACTTTTATTAACAAAACCATTTTTACTAAACTAGTGAGTAGTTATCCTTCCTTGTTTGGCAGCAGCTATAAACAGACCCAAATTAACAATGGCTAAACCACAGCAGAAATATATTTCTCTTCATATAATAGTCTGCAAATAAGTATTCCACAGTGGGTAAAGCAGTTTCAATTGGTCAGGACCCAGGCTCTTTTCATCTCATCCCACTGTCCTAGAGTGAGGCTCTCATGCATGGCACAAAATAGCTTTTTACTGCTTCTGTAATTAGGCACAGAATTGGAATGAGGGAAAGAAAACTTATCCTTCCATTTAAGGATATGATCCTAAAGTTGCACACATCTTTTTCACTCACGTTTCATTAACCAGCCCTTAATGAAATAGCCACATCCAGGTATAAAGGAACCTGGAGAACATTGTCACTGGCCAAAGTGCCAAGAACCCAACTAAAATTTTGTTATCATGGAAGGAGGAAGAAACCAAGGCTGTGGGATACCTATCCATGTTGGGCACATCCTTTATAACTTATACAAAAGCACCTCCAAACCATACTTCTTCCTTCTGATGTGGATACCTAGCTCTACTTCCTATTGCCTGAACTTGTCTGTCTTATTTTTGCCAAATCCAGAGCCTTTTGAAAGGTCCTCCTGTTTTGTAAAATAAAGAGATAACGTATAAAAAAAAAGAATTATTATCCAGACTTAGCTACAAATTCATATTTAAATTCAATATACAGTATGGATCAATTTTGAGTTCAGTGAAGAAAATATTTAGTAAACGGTAACAGAATAATTAGCAATTGGGGAGGATGATCAGATCCCAAATCATTTCTCATGTAAAAATAAATTTCAGAGGGATAAAATATTTACACCTGTAAAAATAAAACACTGATGTTAGTAAAAGCAAATATAGCTAGATGCTATATTGGAGCTGGTAAAACATTCCAGACATAAAATTAGGATCCATGAAGATAAAGATTCACAGGTTTCACTATGAAAGTGAAAAAATTAAGAAGTGCACATATGAAAAGACAGTATATTTTCACAAATGAAGAAAAGAGTTGTACTTTATTTGTGAAGAAAATTTAGCATTAATTAAGAAAATGTTTCAGAAATAATTGAAAAGCGAGTAAGTCTGGGCATTGTCAGTTGCCAAAAGTAGTAAAAATATCTTTAACATGGAAGTGCTCAAGTTTATTTATAATGTAAAAATTCAAGTTAAAAAATAAAATACCTACTGTGTTAAAAATATGTTTAACATTAAGATGTTAGAAGGGAGTATAAGAAGTTTCATTTATTATTTCTTGTACATTAGCACAATTTTGGGGTGAAATACAGTACTTTTTCTGGGTGAAATGTCACTTATTTAAAAGTTTTGCAACAGTTCAATAAAGAATCTCTACTTCTAGGATTTACAGCCTAAGTTTTCAAATAAAATGATCAAAATGCTCATTGTAGCATTGTCTTTAATAAACAAATATTAGAAAGCACCCCAGAATTCCATCAATAATCTAATGATTAAAAAATGAAAATCCCTGTGTGCTGATGTAGAAAAATGTATAAAATATATTATTAAATTATAGTAGCATTTTGATGAAAAATTATGCACATAAATGTTTTAAATATCTAAGGAACCCTAAATGCATTAAGCTTTCAACACTAATATTGGTTCATATGGTTTAACTCAGATTCTAATTAAGTTAAAACTGTATAGAATTAGCTTCCACACTGTGCCTCACAAATATGTATAATTATTTTCTGCCAATTAAAAAGAAAAAAAAATTCTATGAAATTTGATAAGCTTAAATTAGGTTCTAGTTCTGAATAAATCCTTTTCCCTACCCCGTATAATTGGAATTTAGCTAGTAAGGGCTTCAAATCAGAGAATCGCTTGTTTTCTGAGAAGGCATTTTTTAAACAATAAAATAATGGGAGGTCTATGATGGTCATTACCTCTACCACCCAACATATTTATAGTTTCAGCAGCACTGAAACCAAGGTAGATGGTTACTGATCAGGCAATTTACTACAGATGGTCTGGACCAGAAATATCTTTTAAATGTATTCTGACAAAGCCATTTTCCCAGGTACACAGGAGCATGTCTCTAATTCTCTTTTCCCACTAACCCCTTCAATGTATGCTGGGAAAATTGCTAGCAAAATTTAAGTGAAGAGAAACAGGCAGATAGATTTGATGTTAAAACATACCGTAAACCTAAAGTAATTGTTGTGATCCTTTACATTCACAAGAGAGAATGAGAAGTAGATGTAAGAAACCCAGAGAGTTCAGAACACAAGTATTTAAAATGTACTATTGAGGATAATGGTGATTTTCAAATCATTGGGAAGTTCTTTGGAGAAAGAACTGTTTAGCTATTCGAGATTTAAGGAAAAATAAATGCAAATGTTTTAAGTAATATTTCAAACAATAAAATGTCTAGATAAATATACAAGTAAGTAAATGTGGTTTATTTTATTTTGTAATATTGAATTAGTGAAACTTTTTAAAGAATCATGATAAAAGGAGACATTATAGAAGAAAAAGATTAGTAGATTTTATTTGGTAAAGTCGAGCAACCTCCCTATATCATATCAAAAACATTAACAAAAATGCAAGAGACAAAAGCAGAGCTGGGGAAATGCAGACATGTATATATGTCCTTATTATAAAATTCCTAAAGTGAATGAGGAAACTTTTAAAAGCTCTATATAAAAAAATAAGCCAACATAAGGTACAAAATGTTTAATAAAATAAACAAATTATATTCGTAGAGTTAGAAAAAGTTTAATTTTAAAATTGAAAAACTGTGTGAGATGAGCACGAGGTAACTCAGTGATTTAACCTCGGATGGTAGAATGACAGGTCCCATTAGGCTTTTCTCTATATCTTGACCTCTGACAAGTATTCTGCAATGAAAGTGCTTTACTTTTGAAATTAGAAAAAAATAAACAATATTTTATTTAATCAAGCATAAAAATATCTTCAACTTTTTTTTTTCTCCATACCTCTTTCTTGCTCCTGAAATTGAACTGGAAGTCACAGAGACTGTTATGGGTTTTTTTTCATTTGTTCCCACTTTGGTCAATCTTCCTTTTTAATGTTCATATTCTAACAAAAGTCACATTCCTTTTATTTGGAAGCTGTATAAGACAACCTGAGAAATATGTCAATTAACGACCCTGGGAAAAACTCTCATTGTGCTAGTGAATTCCCTCAGCAATTAAAAGACCTTGAAGTTGGTGAGTTAGAATCTTTAAAATCTCTAATTAGCATGTAGGTTTTTACATTAAGGAAGAGACAAAAAAGATAAGGCATTAACATCCAAACAATATACTTGTTTCCATGCATAAACATGAACATAAAAGCTGAGTGACTACTTAAAAATAGTGTTTATTTTTAAAAAATCAATGCTGTTGACTTTTCAAAGGTCTAAAGTAAGAAGAATTTAGGAACATGATGTAGAGGCAAGATATATTGTACTATATTTCCCTTTGTTATAGAAAATTTCTTAGAAAACTTTGATGGTCATAAGTATCTTTCTTTAATCCTATCTTCTGAATAAAGAGCAGGATTATAAGCTTAACTGGAACAACTATTTCCTAAGAGTCACATCCTTCTGATAACTGACATAACTACCTTCATAATTTTCCTATGTAATTAGTTCCTTTTGGATTTAAGAACTCTACTGGTACCATGTTCTGCCAGGAGAGTTCGTAGGTAAAGTGAAAGAAACTTGCTATGTTAAATCACTGGTCTCTCCTGTGGCAAACTAAAACAGCAATTTCTTGTTTCTCACAATTGACTTTCTGTGTTTATTATGTTGACAAAAGGCCTGTACAACCTTTCACAAAAAATGTCAAAATTTGCATAGAATTCTGGTCAACAATGATAAAATTACTTTGCTGTCATAGTCTCTGAGTTGATAACTTCACGCATTGATTACTCACATACTCAGATCTTAGACTTTTTTTTTTGGGGGGGGGGAAATCATGTTTTATTAGAACTGTCACACCAAATTGTGTACATATTACGGATATTTTCACATTATAAAGATAGTTTGGAAGTTGTTGTACTTGCGATTTTATGTTATCCAATATAGTATAGTCAAACTTTGTCATTGCTTTGGGATGGACTGAGGGTAATGTTTGTTCATTCAGCTTCATGGTGTTTTTTTTTTTTTTTTTTTGAAAACTGGTTGAGAGGCTTGGACTGTGCTCTTACCTGTCAGTTTTGAGGTAGATAAATTAGAGAAGTGTTGCCAAACTTTTTAAGGATCAGATGGCAAATATTTTAGGCTTTATGGTCTGTATTGTTTCATTTACAACTACTAGCACTAATTCTCATGTGAATTAAGATCTTAGACCTTTTTAAGGAAAGAGAACAACTGCTAAAGGGGTTGATGAAACTAAATGATCTCCCATTTCTTTATTTTGTTTTTCTCCTACAACAGCTGAATACAAATATGTGTTTTCATCTGGCTATTCCTATAGTTTGTGTATTCTTCTCTCTTTATATTGGGAAATAAAAACCAGCACAATTCCCAGTGTAAGTTTTGTTAAAAAATATTGAAATGATATAAAATGACCTTCATAAAATACAGAGGGTAAAAAATAAATATCAACTTCCATTAGCCCACCATTTATATAAAGGAAAGGATTTTCCTTTTCAATTTTTTCTTTTGTTTTCCCTTTTTGAAAATAAACTATTGAGTTTTGATAATTATAATATTTTCTGTTTTATATTTTATGAGAAGATGTTTAAAGGATTTCTGTGGACGGTGGTATCAATATAGTTATATTGACACTAATAAATTGTCTACTTCTAACACAGCCAGTTGAAATCTGAATCCCTTTCATAGTCCCCAACCAAAATTCCTTCTCCTTTCAGATACTAAGGTTATCTCCAATATTACCCAAGGTTTTGAATTCTGCTTCACTAGTGTAGATACATTATAAATCATTATAATCTCAGAAGATTCTATATTAAATAATGTTACAGAGAAGATTACATGCCATTTATTTCCATCTTAACCATTTGTAAGTTTTTAAGAGACCTAACATATACAAAAAACCATGCAAAGTAGTTTTTGTTCAAAATGTGCAAGGTCCATGTATACAGTTAGATGACATTTTTATGTGTGATTGAAGCCTAAATCCAACCAAGATCCCCCAGATCACCACAGAGAAGCTCTGCTTATTCTCATTATTTGGAAAAGTAGAGCCTGGTAAGAGGTACGATACGAGATAACTCACTCTGTAGTTGAAATGGTTCTGTCATTAGTGGTTTGCCTGCTCTTGAACAATTTGACTTTAAGTGAAATTAAATAGTATGTATAATTTTTAATGCTATTTTATTTTATAATAGTATCTGTGAGTTTGATCCATATCATATCAGGAGTTTGTTCTTTTTAAATGTGGTGTTATATTGCGCCGAGTGAGATTCCACATTTTTCAAAAAATCCATCCACCTCTTGTTGGACACTTGTGTTGTTTCCAGAGCTGCTTTTAACAGTTGTGCACATTTCTTAAGGATATAATCACTCTTTCCTCTTAAGTCAGTCCCTTGCACGTAATTACTGAACCACAGGATACGCATGAAACAGACAAAAGGTTTCCAGTGTGTGTGCACAACTTTATACCCCCTGTCAGCTTTACACAAGAGTTTCAGGTGCTCTACATTCTTGGCAGGCTTTGCTATTCTCAAGAATTTTTAATTTTAGATATTTTACTGGGTTATGCAGAAATGATTGTGGATATAAGCATTTCATTGATTTTTAACAATGTGGAAGACCTTTTCAAGTGATTACTATCTGAATATTCTTTATAAAATACTTAAATTGGATTTATTTATTAATTGAATATTTATTTGGGGCCAGGGATTGAACTCAGGGCCTTGCATGTAATGCACACTCTACCATTGACCTACACCCCTAGTTCCAAATTTACTTAACAGACACATAAAAATGTACATATTAATTTTGACATATGTATGTATTTTGCAACAATTAAGTCAGGATTAACATCTCTCTGCAAACATTAATCATTTTTTATGGTGAAACTTCAAAATCCTTTCTTGTAGGGTTTTAAAATATTCTCCTTGCTGAAGTAAATATTTAACTCTTGCCTCAATCTATTGAATGCTAGACAACTTTGAAATAAGAATGTTTCTTGGGGCTGGGGTTGTGGCTCAGTGGTAGAGCGTGTGCCTCAAACATGTGAAGCACTGGGTTCGATCCTCAGCACGACATAAAAATGAATAAACAAAATAAAGGTATTGTGTCTGTCTATAATTTAAAAATATTTTTAAAAAAAGGAATAAGGATGTTTCTTTAAAAACTCAATTTATGCTACCAACAAAGTGAGAAATGATAAGTGCATATCGCATATTATTAAAGAAATTAAAATCATAATTTAAAATATTATCTTTAAAACACACACTCAAGAACCAGTTGTCTTCACTGAAAAACTTATTTACACTCAATTGAGAATGACACCATGTAGATTCTCTCAGAGAAAAAGGCACACTTCACAAAGAGTTGTATTAGTCCAGAATAAACCTGATATTAAGTTTAACAAGGAAATGAAAAGCTAACAAGACACGAAAATACATAAACATGAAACAAAATGTGATAATGAAAAAATTACCAAAGAGATATACAAATTTAGAATGACTGAGTTGACAGAACATTTAAAAATCAACCACTGTTATTCATCATATTAACAGAATAAATGATAAATACGTATAATCCTCAAACCAATGCTCCCATAAAACTTGAAAAACTTCAATTACCCATTCTAAATTTAAAAATAAAACAGCTGGATGCTTCCACAATGTTTTGAAAAGGTGAAGACTCAGGAAAGACTCTCCACTGTTACCACTCCTATTTCTATTTTAAAGGCAGCCTTAGCCAGTATGTAAGCCAAAACAAAACATAAATGGTACATATATTGGAAAAGAAGAAACAGGACAATCTTTTGGCAGACATGACATATTATATAATAGTAAATTCAAAATAATATACCAACATTTGTTAAAATTAGTAAGTCAAACTAGGGAGATTTTGAATTCAAGATCAATATATTAAAACCAGTTGTAACAATAAACAAAAAATATGCAAGAGATCTAAACCAACAATCACAAAACATTGCTAAGTAAAAGTAAAGAAAACTTAAAAGAAATCCATTATGGATTAGAATTCTCAACATAATTTTAGACCCTGAATCTCCTCTCTCATTCAACCTCTATATATGTAGTACAATTCTCCTAAAACTTCTAGAAGGCTAGTTTTTGTGAAAATGAAGAAAGGAATTATATAAATAAATAAATATATATATATATATATATATATATATATATATATATATATATATATATATATATATATAATATATATAAATACATATATATAAATGCTAATGATTTTAAATAGCAAATCCTCAAGGAGGAGAAGGAAGGGATGGAGAAGGTAAACAGGAAACAGGAAGATTTATACTACCAGATTTCAGTACTTTTTAAAGAATCCATATTACTTAAGACATAGTGGTTTTGGTAAAGAATAGGCAAATAAGAACATTAAAATAGTTATAATTTATAAATTGATTCACATAATTCAACTATTTGACTTATAACAAAATGTTACTGTAATTCAGTGGAAGAAAAAAGATATTTTAAACGAATAGTGTTGAAGCTGTTAGATGTTTATTGGACATCTTAGGAACAACATTGAGGCAAAAAGGAACACACACATAATTGGGGGAAATAAAGCAATAGCATATTATAATGTAATGAACACAATAAATAATATACATATCTTGACTTCTTAACCATGACAAAAACTTCACTGTAAAAATAAGAAAAACTAGATGTCTGTTACAAAAAATTGTGCTGTGACTGGATAATTATGAATGTAATGCACTCCACTCTTGTCATGTATGTAAGAAATAAATTAAAAAAGAAAAAAATTTTTAAAAATAAGAAAAACTAGATGTCATCAAAATGTTTTAGATTATTTACTGAAAGAAAACATTAAGAAAGTGAAAGGTTGTCAGGCATAATGGAGCACACCTGCACTCACAGTGACTCGGGAGGCTGAGGCAGGAAGACAGCAAGTTCGAGGCCAGCCTCAGCAACTTAAGGAGGCCCTTAGCAACTCAGCAAGACCCTGTCTCAATATTGGAAAAAAAAATAGGTGAGGAGGGGTTGCTAGGAATGCAGGTTAGTGGTTAAGTGCCCCTGGATTCAATGCCTAGCACCCCAAAAATTTTTTAAATAAATAAAAAATGAAAACTTTCTACTTTAATCATACTAACCATGCTTTAAGGGCTCAAATAAGTACATATCTCCACTGTTACCACTCTTATTTCTATTTTAGAGGCAGCCTTAGCCAATATGTAAGCCAAAACACATATGATAGCTGATGATTTGGACAGGCTAGATCTAAACCATTTCCTGGCCTAGTCAAAACAGTCTCCTTATTTTGGATTTTTTCAGAGTGAGAAATCATTCATAATACATCCTAAAGTTCTAAATATAGTAAAAATCTGGTGGAAGACATTAAGAGAAAATAAATCTACAAAATAGATGAATGCTTTCAAGTGCCATATATAGCATTTTTCAGGAGTAATGAAATTCATACTCTCAATAATAACTTTAGATATAGTATATTATCTTAAGCCAGTGAAAGAATTGATCCTAAATAGCTGGAAAATTAAATCATTCTTATCTGCAGCACGTACTTATGGAATTAAGAGAGGTGATATACAAACTGGCCCAAAAACCTGATGTTAGTGACAGAAATTGGAATGCTGACATTGTATTTGCTTTAGAGATACCTAGACCGAGTACTCATGATTATACAACAAAAAAAGGCTTTAGGGTCATTTAAGAAAAGAAAGGAGGAGCTAAGTGATGACATAGATCTTTCACAACCCCAAATCCACTCTCCTGGACTGATCTCAATGTCCCAAAGAAGATATGTCATGTAATGATGATGATAGGTATACCTCTCTCAAGACAGGCCGTTACCTGAAGCCAGGAAAAGAAGTATATAAGATTCATTGCAGAAGCCCCAGGAGTGTAACAATGAACATTAAAGACAGTTGCCACCTATTAGCTCCAGGACTTGCTTTACCTCCAACATAAGCAACCACCAAGCATAAAGAGTGAGTTTTTTATAACATTGGAGAGTCTATCAGTTTGTTTAATGTGGGCGATTTCCTCTGATCAAGAGAAGAACTTCACTGTTACTAATATATAAAATTGAGCAAAGACGCTTGGATTATATGGTTATATCACATTTCTCATCATTCCAGAGCAGATGTCTTATTGAAAACTAAAGGAGAATTTGAAATAGGAGTGGACAAATACATGAAAATCTAATGAATATTGGGTAAAAGTGTTCTTCAGTTGGGTATAAAAGAGACTAAGGGGGAGACTCCATGGAAAATTTCTTAGAACTACAGGTGGGAATAAGGAAGAAAGGTAAAGCACAATTACCCACCTTTGTCTCTTTATGCCTTTTGTTTTGATGTGTACATTTGTGCTTAAAATATACTAATGTGGGCTGGGGATGTGGCTCAAGCGGTAGAGCGCTCGCCTGGCATGCGTGCAGCCCGGGTTCAATCCTCAGCACCACATACAAACAAAGATGTTGTGTCTGCCGAAAACTAAAAAATAAATATTAAAAAATATTCTCTCTCTCTCTCTCTCTCTCTCTCTCTCTCTCTCTCTTTAAAAAAAATATACTAATGTACAGTAAATGCTAGTTTTCATGTTTGATGTATTATAATATACTTCAGGTAAATTTTCTTATTAGAACACTTGAGACCAGACAGTGGTTTTCTATTGTTCCTCTTATCTCTTGTCCCTAATAAGTCAAACATGTCCATTTCTGTAATTATGCAATGCCAGAAAGGAACTAATTTTCTTTGTTGTGACTCAGGGAAAACAAAATTTTATCTTTAATAATTCCCATTGCTATTTGATATCAGTTGGGTATTGTTAGGTCTCAAAGTACAGCATGTCTTTATTATCACCCTCTCAGTATTTGCAATCCTTTTCAAGAGAAAATAATCATATATGGCATTATTTTATAGAGGTAATATCATTATTTTTGAAAATAGAAACTCATTAGGTTTCAATGTGTCCTGGGTCCAGCAATATTCTGAAACACTCTGAAGAACTGGTAAGTGATTGGGAAAAGTTTTAAAGAACATTAAAGCAATATATTTCTTTTCCTGAAAAAGGCTTCTACTCACATTGTCCACAGTTGACATCCAACATGAAAACCCATTTAGAACCTGAGAAATGTGATAGAATTCTAGAGTTCAGGAGGCATTGCTACTTCATGTATCACATACATATAACATGCTCTCATTTTAAGTGTCCCAATGTGGAATAAATTAAATAATTATCTTAAATACAATTTGATATGCTTTAAATAACTTTATTTTCTACCAGATAAACAGTCTCCATATAAAACTTTATCATGCCAACATAAACCAATCAAAATGTTATAACATTTCCAATCTATACCAGAGATTATTCCAGTAGAAGTGAAGGGCTAAATAGAATCTTCACTTTTGTTCCCAAAGAGATATGTGATTTACTCTTGTAAATACTCAAGTATCTATCACCCTATTTTTTTAACATGTTATATTATTTATTTTTTATATTTATTATATATCTATATATTATGTTATAATATATTTTGATATTTATTTTAATTTATTATATTTTTTTCTAAATCAGACCTAAGCTACAATTTTATTTCATATTTTAATGTATTAATATGACAAGTATATATACCAGGGACTGAACCACTTAGCCACTGAGCCACCTTACCAGGCATTTTGATTTTTATTTTGAGACAGGGTCTTGCTAAGTTGCCTAGATCCTCAATAGGTTGCTAAGTCTGGCTTTGAACCTGTGATCTTCCTGCCTCAGCCTCCTGAGCAACGGGGATTATAGACATGTACAAGCATGCTCGGCTTAAACATTACATTTTAAAAGGATAAAATATTTGTATGTTCTCAAGTACTTAGGCATCTGTGTAAATTCAGCAACTAAGTGTTTAATTACAATTTTTTCATTGCTTGCATTTTGATGACAATTATTTCTTGTGATTAAATTTCACATTTTAATGCCCAATGTTAATATAGAAGTACTTTTCAGGTTACAATAATTAGAAGGGGGTTACATCATGAAAATTTTCATTAAATTGAAAATATTATGTCACAAATGGATTTAATACACAATCTACTAGCATCCTAGCTTATCAGCATAGTACACTGTAAAGCACTTGTTGATCACCCTTGTGATTGCATAGGCACCTGGGAGCTGGGAGTCACTGCTGCAGCTGCCCAGCATTATAAGAGATATCATAACACATTTTGCTAGCCCAGGAAAAGATCAAAATTCAAAACTGGAATTATAATTTTTACTGAAAATATATTGCTTTCACATAATCTCAATGTTGAAAAAATGTAAGTCAAATCATTCTTTTGAAAAGTGTCTATATTTTTTTACATATAAGCTCATGCATTATAGTGATTTCAGAATTTATATCATTACCTAATTTTGTCAGACTGGTCTTTGTTTCTTACAATAAAAGGAAAGATAAAAAGTTTTAATTCATTTTAAAATTACTTTTAAACAGAATTTGTATAAGTTATGTTACATCTAAAAATATACTATTTAAGGGATTATCTCATACAACTTAAAAAATAAAATTCTATGAAGAAATTTTAAAAGTTATGAATTTCTGTGTATTTTAATATGTTAAGTGAGAACTCAAGAGAAATAACATATATACAATATGAAAACTATCCCATTAACAAAATCAGTATAAGTATTAACATACACATTCAAAAATTTTAAAAATTTCAAAAATTTTTAGTTTGCAAAAAAGAACAATAATATTAATCCTTAAAATAACAGACTTGGAACTGAAAGGAGCTATAACTTTTCGGGACATACAAATAAATAACTTTAACTGCATATTTGATGTGATTTGGTACTACATATAAATC